>NW_027196515.1:75000-88239 GCF_038502225.1 Cherax quadricarinatus | reverse complement strand
GGTGGTTTGGTCATTTAGAGAGAATGAAACACAGTAGAATGACTTGGAAAGCGTATAAATCCGAAGGGGAAGGAAGGCAGGGTAGGAGTCATCCCCGAAAAGGTTGGAGGGAGGGCGTAAAGTAGGTTTTGTGGGCGAAGGGTTTGGACTTCCAGCAAGAGTGCGTGAGCATGTTAGGAGTGAATGGAGGCGAATGTTTTCTGGGACCTTATGAGCTGTTGGAGTGTGAGCAGGGTAATATTTTGTGAAGGGATTCAGGGGCCAGCTAGCCAGATTTGAGTCATGAAAACAGGAAGTACAATGCCTGCAATTTAAAGGAGGGGTTTGGGATATTGGCAGTTTGGAGGGACATATAAACTGTCATATCTGATTATGTATGAATGATGGTGAAAGTGTTGAATGATGATGAAAGTTTTTTCTTTCTTTTGGGTTTTTCTTTCTTTTTGGGTCACCCTGCCTCGGTGGGAGATGGCCGATGTGTCACACACACACACACGCGCGCACGCACACACACACACACACACACACACACACACACACACACACACACACACACACACACACACACACACACGTACTCATATACAACAGGCCTAGTGTCTAATCGACATGTGCCTAGGACAAAATGGTAACTAACACACACACACACACACACACACACACACACACACACACACACACACACACACACACACACACACACACACACACACACACACACAAAACAGGCCTAGTGTCTAATCGACATGTGCCTAGGACAAAATGGTAACTAACACACACACACACACACACACACTCATACACAAACTCATACCTAAAAAGTCAAAGTGACTTATTTCCACTGGGGTGGATTGAATATCAAATTATCCAGTCCAAGGCACTAATTCTCTTCAGTTCTATGAAGGCTGAAGGAGGTGAGGAATGTGCTGAAGATAAATTCGAGCTAACAGAAGCTTGTTTCGTCTCCTCATTTCTTATAATAAATGCTACTTATCTCTCACAATACAATAAGGCCAAAATATTTTAAGGTAAGTAATGAGTGTACTGCATGTGCACTTTACTGTTTTAGACCTATTTCTATAGTGTACAAAAGTTACATGCTTTATGGCAGTAGCCTGGAACCTAACTCTCCATATAAGTGGGGCCCTAATACCTGGAGAGGGTTTCAGGGATCAACTCCAACACGGCTCGGTCTGAGATCAGCCCTCGTGGTGGATCAGGGTCTGATCAACCAGGCTGTTACTGCTGGTCTCACGCAAACTGACGTACGAACAACAGCCCCTTTGGTCAGGTACTGACTTTAGGTGCCTGTCCAGTGCTTTCTTGAAGACAGTCAGGGGCCTAGTGGTAATCCCCCTTATGTATGCTGGGAGGCAGTTGAGCTGTCTTGGGCCCCTGACACTTATTGTGTTGTCCCTCAGTGTACTCGTGGCGTCCCTGCTTTTCATTGGAAGTTTATTCTCTATAAGGGTTACAATGTGGGGTTTACAGGTTTTGGGTATTGTGTGGTTTACATGTTATAAAATACTGATTGCAGAGGGGGCCACTAGGACACCTAGCATGGCTAGGCATTTCGAGCAGACTTAGATTAATTCTTAACATTAAATCCTTACATTATTATTATTATTATTATAATCAAGGGGAAGCGCTAAACCCGGAGGATTATACAGCGCCTGGGTGGGGGATGTGGAAGGCATTCAGGCTTAATTCGGGAACTGGAGCACAGATCCAATTCCCTAAATCAAGAGCCCCTCACCAACATCAAGGAACCTTCCTTGAGGGGTTAAATCCTTACAGATTATGGTATTAAGGCTAAGTGACTACATCATAATTTGTGAGTTTAGCAATGTGAATGCTTTTGTTTTGTCACAATACAAAGTGTCTATATTGGAGTATCATAGGCAAACTTATGACTAGTTAGGATTTGTTATTTTAAGATTAAGATTAGTATTTCTGGGTTCATAGTCAGTGGGTGAGTGAGTGTAATTGTGAACCACCAGGTGGTTATCATGTAGTTAGTTGTCAGGGTGGATCAGGGAGATAAGATGTTTTCTAACCGTAGTTTTGAAAGTGATGAATGTGTCTGCAGTTCTAGAGTTTTCAGGTAGGGTGTTCTAGATTTTAGGTCCTTTGAAATACATTGAATTTTTGTGAAGGTTTAGTCGAATACGGGGAATGTCATAGAGATGTTTGTGTCTGGTGATATGCCTGTGGATCCTGTCACAACTATCAAGAAAGCGTTTTAGGTCAAGGTTAAGGTCCTGTAGATATAGACTGCACAGTAGTAAGTGTGGATGTTCTGAACAGGGAGTAAGTTTAGATCTATGAAGAGTGGGGGTGGGGGGGGTGTTGCCAGGGATGGGATTTAGTGATTATTCTTACTGCGTCTTTTTGTTGGGTTATTATTGGCTTTAGGTGTGTTGCTGCAGTTGAACCCCAAGCACAGATAGCATAGGTGAGGTATGGATATACAAGTGAATGGTATAGTGTGAGAAGGGCAGTTTGCGGCACGTAGTATCGTATCTTGGAGAGGATCCCCACCATTTTGGATACTTTTTTTTGTTATGTGTTGGATATGGGTACTGAAATTTAGGTTGTTGTCGAGGTATAGGCCAAGGAATTTGCCCTCATTATGTCTGGCAATTAGAGTGTTGTAGATCTTAATGTTAAGTTGCGCAACACCTGCTCTGCTACCAAACATAATATAGTAGGTTTTGCCAGTGTTAAGTGTAAGTTTATTGGCTGTCACCCAAGTCGATATTTTGAGCAGCTCCTCGTTAACAATGGTGTTGAGGGTGGCAAGATTAGGGTGGGAGATGACATAAGTCGTGTCGTCAGCTAAGAGAATGGGTTTCAGGTGTTGGGATATGTTTAGAAGATCATTGATGTAAATGAGGAAGAGCAGTGGGGCAAGGACACTTCCCTGCGGAACTCCAGTATCAAGTGGCCGTATTGATGAGGCTGTGTCTTTAATGGTGACATACTGATACCTATTAGAAAGGTAGGATTTAAAATATGCAAGCGCATGGCCTCTTATACCATAGTGGTCAAGTTTGTGGAGAAGGATGCCGTGGTCTACTGTGTCAAACGCTTTTCTTAGGTCAATAAAAATTCCTAGCGGATATTCCTTATTTTCCAATGCTGTTTGATATTGGCCTATAGTTGTTTACGTCTGTAGGGTCACCACCTTTATGTATTGGTGTAACCCTTGCTGTCTTGAGTAGTGTCGGGAAAATGCTAGTTTCTAGTGACTTGTTAAAAAGTAAAGTAATAGCATGCGATAGGACATGGGCCGCTCGCTTGTACAATAAAGGTGGGACGTGAGACAGATTCCCCGAGTTATTGGGGGAATGTTGCATCTCCTGCCAAGTCTTTTACTTTCATATGGAGTGATTTTCGTGTGCAAGTTTGGTACTAATCCCTCTGGGATTTTCCTAGTGTATATTATTACGTATCTCTCTCGCCTGCGCTCCAGGGAATACAGATCAAGGGCCTTCAACCGTTCACAGTAATTTAGGTGCCTAATCGTACTTACGTGTGCCGTGAAAGTTCTTTGTACACACTCCTGGTCAGTAATGTCGCCTGCCTTGACAGGGGCAGTTAGTGTACATCAGTATTCCAGCCTAGAGAGAACAAGTGATTTGAAGAGAATATGGGCTTGGTGTCCCTAGTTTTGATGGTTTTCATTAACCATTCTATCATTTTCCTAGCAGATGCGGTAAATACATTGTTGTGGTCTTTGAAGGCGAGATCCACTGACATTACCACTTCCAGGTCCTTCACATTACTTTTTCGCTCTATTGCATGAGTAGAATTTGTCGTATACCCTGATACAGTTTTAATTTCCTCAAGTTTTCCATATCTGAGTGGTTGAGATTTCTCTTCATTCAACTTCATATTGTTTTGATTTGCCCACTGGAAGATTTGGTTTATGTCCGCTTGGAGCCTCGCGGTGTTTTCGATGGAGGCCACTGTCATGACAATCCGGGTGTCATCCGCAAAGGAAGACACGGAGTTATGCCTTACATCCCTATGTCAGATATGAGAATGAGGAATAGAATGGGAGCGAGTACTGTGCCTTGTGGAACAGAGCTTTTCACCGTAGCTGCCTCAGACTTTACTCTGTTTACTATTACTCTTTGTGTTCTATTTGTCAGGAAGTTATAGATCCATCTACCAACTTTTCCTGTAATTCCTTTATCACGCATTTTGTGCGCTATTACACCATGGTCACACTTGTCGAAAGCTTTTGCAGTCTGTGTATACTATACCTGTATTTTGTTTATCGTCTATAGCATCCAGGACTTTGTGATCCAGTAGCTGGGACAGGCAGGAGGGACCTGCTCTAAACCTGTGTTGCCCTGGATTGTGTAACTGATGGGTATCTAGGTAGTTGGCGATCTTGCTTCTTAGAACCCTTTTAAAGATTTTTATGATATGGGATGTTAGTGCTATCGGTCTGTAGTTCTTTGCAAATGCTTTACTGCTACCTTTGTACAGTGGGGCTGTCTGTTTTTTTTAGTGAGTGTGCGATGACCCCTGTGTCCATGCTCCCTCTCCATAGAATGCTGAAGGCATGCGACAGGTGCTTCTTGCAGTTCTTGATGAACACGGAGTTCCATGAGTCTGGGCCTGGGGGCAGAGTGCATTGGCATGTCATTTATTGCCTTTTTAAAGTTTTATGGTGTTAGGATAATATCCGAGATTTTTGAGATGAACAAATTTTGGGTGTTCGTTCATAAAGAATTCATTTGGATTGTCGATCCTTGGTCTGGGCAGCGGCTTGCTGAACACTAAGTCGTATTGGGAAATAGTGTCTCACACATTTCTTGGCTGTCATCTATGTATGTCCCATCTCACTTAAGCAGGGGCCCAATACTGGATGTTGTTTTTCCCTTAGAGTTGGCATAAGAGAAGAAATTTTTTTTTCAATTTCCTTTATGAGTCTTAGTTCTTCTTGCGATTCTTGTCTCCTTTAAAAGTCTTCAGCTTAAGTTCGATGTTTGCAATTCCATATATATATAGGCCCCTCTCAGCAGCTCTGTGACTCTTCGCCTTCGTTTGTATAGGAAGTGTCACTCTCTTTCTAGTTTACATCTTCCCTTTCTTTTTCTTAATGGAATGTGTCTTTACCAGATCTCAAGAACCACAGAGTTTATTTTTTCTAGGCAAAGGTTCCGATCTGTGTTGTTTAGGATATATTCCCAGCTTGTTTCATTTAGAAATTGGTTGACTTATTCCCATTGTATGTTTTTGTTACTGAAATTGAATTTTGTGAATGCACCCTCTTGACTGATCACATTTTGCTGGTCAGGAGCCCTGTGCATACATGTCTGTACCTCTATTATGTTGTGATCTGAGTGTATTGTTTTTGATACGGTTATATTGCGTATCAGATCGTCGTTGTTGATGAAGATGAGGACCAGCGTATTTTCTAGTTTTGTAGGCTCTAATATTTGCTGGTTTAAGGTGAATTTGGTGCAGAGATTTAATAGTTCATGTGTGTGTGAATTTTTATCTGAGCTGCCTCCTGGGATGATCTCTGCTAGAGTATTTGCTACACTCCTCCAGTAAATAATTTTATTTCGGCATTAAGTAGCATTGACTGGTAAAGTGAGCTAGCACCTAACCTCGATATTGACGAATGTGTAAAAAGTTTTTTGCAAAATACCCAAAACCTCTATAACAGACATTGTCCAATAAAAACAAAACAAATCACAGCCAAGAGACTAAACAGCCTCTGGCTTACAAACAGCATCCTCACTTCCATTGACAAAAAAGATGTATACGAAAAACAGTACAGACTGGGTCAAGTTACGAAGGAACAGACGAAATGATACTTGTTGATGCTTACGAATCTAATACGAATAGTCAAAAATCT
The DNA here is from genome assembly GCF_038502225.1 of Cherax quadricarinatus. NCBI lineage: Eukaryota > Metazoa > Arthropoda > Malacostraca > Decapoda > Parastacidae > Cherax > Cherax quadricarinatus. The sequence goes on along the minus strand of NW_027196515.1, from coordinate 82,358 downwards.
GTATTACGAAAACAGATTTTATGACATAAAAGGGGATATGAAAAAGACGTGTAAAACCCTCTCTGAAATTCTAGGATCTAGGAAAACGCCAAAAGAAAAAAAATGATTAACCTAAAGCGCATAACGGAGATAAAACACCTCAATTACTGGGAGCGCTTGAGGTTCCTGAACCTGTACTCCCTGGAACGCAGGCGGGAGAGATACATGATTATATACGCCTGGAAAATCCTAGAGGGACTAGTACCGAACCTGCACACGAAAATCACTCACTACGAAAGCAAAAGACTTGGCAGACAATGCAACATCCCCCCAATGAAAAGCAGGGGTGTCACTAGCACGTTAAGAGATCATACAATAAGTGTCAGGGGCCCGAGACTGTTCAACTGCCTCCCAGCATACATAAGGGGGATTACCAACAGACCCCTGGCAGTCTTCAAGCTGGCACTGGACAAGCACCTAAAGTCGGTACCTGACCAGCCGGGCTGTGGCTCGTACGTTGGTTTGCGTGCAGCCAGCAGTAACAGCCTGGTTGATCAGGCTCTGATCCACCAGGAGGCCTGGTCACAGACCGGGCCGCGGGGGCGTTGACCCCCGGAACTCTCTCCAGGTAAACTCCAGGTAATGAACCTCTCATCCAGCCAATGGATACTGCCAACAAACTAAATGTCTATTTCTCAACTGTAGGAACAACACTAGCAAGCAAAATCTCAAACTCAAACACACAACCAAAACACTACCTCACTGGCAACTACCCAGATACTCTATTCCTATCCCCAACAAACCCTACTGAAATCTCATCCATCATCAAAACTCTTAAGAATAAGACAGGAGACCTAAATAGCTTACCACCATTTATGTATAAAAAAAATTCTCATTTGTTGTAACCCATTTTTGCAATACTTTTTAACAAGTCCATTGAATCTTGAACCTTCCTATCTCTACTCAAGACAGCAACTGTTACACCATTTCACGAAGGAGGGGATTCTACTGATTTAAATAACTATAGACCTATATCAAACCTACCCCTTCTATCTAAAATCTTCGAAAAAATAATAAACAAAAAATTCAATTCAATTCAATTCAAAGTTTATTCTCTATAAGGATTACAATGCTGAATTTACAGAATTTGGTTATTGTGTGGTTAACATGTAGTTAAATAATGATTACAGAGTGTACCACTAGAACGCCTAGCATGGCTAGGCATTTCGGGCAGACTTAGTTTAATTATTTATTTTAAAATATTACAAATTATGAGGTAAGTTGGTATTATGGCTAAGTGACTAAATACTAGTTTGTGAGTTTAGCAATGTGAATGCTTTTGTTTTGGCACAGTACATAGTTTCAGTATTGGAGTATCATAGGATTCATTATTTTAAGATTGAGATTAATATTTCTGTTTATGGTCAAATGGGTGAGTGAGTGTAAGTGTGAACCACCAGGTGGTATTCGTGTAGTTAGTTAATGGGGTGTATCAGGGAGATAAAATGTTTTCTAATGGTAGTTTTGAAGGTGATGAATGTGTCTGCAGTTCCAGAGTTCTCAGGTAGGGTGTTCTAGATTTTAGGGCCTTTGACATACATTGAATTTTTGTAAAGGTTTAGTCGGACACGGGGAATGTCGTAGAGATGTTTGTGTCTGGTGTTATGCCTGTGGGTTCTGTCACAACTATCAAGAAAGCGTTTTAGGTCAAGGTTGATATTGGAGTTTAAGGTCCTGTAGATGTAGATTGCACAGTAGTAAGTGTGGATGTACTGAACAGGGAGTAAGTTTAGATCTATGAAGAGTGGGGGGGGGGTGTTGCCAGGGATGGGATTTAGTGATTATTCTTACGGCAGCTTTTTGTTGGGTTATTATTGGCTTTAGGTGTGTTGCTGCAGTTGATCCCCAAGCACAAATAGCATAGGTGAGGTATGGATAAATAAGTGAGTGGTATAGTGTGAGAAGGGCATTTTGTGGCACGTAGTATCGTATCTTGGAGAGGATCCCAACCGTTTTGGATACTTTTTTGGTTATGTGTTGGATATGGGTGCTGAAATTCAGGTTGTTGTCAAGGTATAGGCCTAGGAATTTGCCCTCATTATGTCTGGTAATTAGAGTGTTGTCGATCTTAATGTTAATTTGTGCATCTCCTGCTCTGCTACCAAACATAATATAGTAGGTTTTGTCAGTGTTAAGCGTAAGTTTATTGGCTGTCATCCAAGTCGATATTTTGAGCAGCTCCTCGTTAACAATGGTGTTGAGGGTGGCAAGATTAGGGTGAGAGATGACATAAGTCGTGTCATCAGCAAAGAGAATGGGTTTCAGGTGTTGTGATACGTTTGGAAGATCATTGATGTATATGAGGAAGAGCAGGGGACCAAGGACACTTCCCTGCGGAACTCCAGTATTAAGTGGCCGTGTTGTTGATGCTGTGTCTTTATTGGTGACATACTGATACCTATTAGTAAGGTAAGATTTGAAATAAGCAAGCGCATGGCCTCTTATGCCGTAATGGTCAAGTTTGTGGAGTAGGAAGTCGTGGTCTACTGTGTCAAAAGCTTTTCTTAGGTCAATAAAAATTCCTAGTGGATATTCCTTATTTTCCAATGCTGTGTAAAACAGATCTAGCATTTTTATGATTGCATCATTAGTGCTTTTATTTTTCCTGAATCCAAATTGGCAGGGGTTGAGTATGTTTTGTGTTGTTATAAATGAATATAGTCTCCTGTGCACGAGTTTCTCAAAGATTTTGGATAGCAATGGTAAGTTTGATATTGGCCTATAGTTGTTTAAGTCTGTAGGGTCACCACCTTTATGTATTGGTGTAACCCTTGCCATCTTGAGTAGTTTCGGGAAGGTGCTAGTTTCTAGTGACTTGTTAAAAAGTAATGAAATAGCATGCGAAAGGACATGGGCCGTTCGTTTGTACAGTAATGGTGTGACATGAGACAGATTCCCTGAGTTATTTTTAAGTGACTTTATAATCTCAGTGACTTCCGTGGGCTCAGTTGGTGCAAGATAGAAGGAATTTGGGAAATTCCCATCTAGGTAGTCCCCGGCATGGGCATTGGTATGTGGGATTTTATTGGCAAGATTAGATCCTATGGTTGAGAAGAAGTCGTTTATCTTGTTAGCTGTGTCAGTGGGATGTAGTGGTGTTTTATTAGGTTTAGTTAGGACAATATTCTTTTTTTTCAGTTTGTGGGTCCCTAGAATCTGAGAGTGTTTTCCAGGTCTTTTTTATATCTCCTCTAGTGTCTGTGAATCTACTGTAGTATAGTTGTTTGGCTTTCTTTATTACTTTGGTGAGAACTGATGAATAGTGTTTAAGAATATCTTTGTGTATTAAGCCTGTCTTTATTGCTTTTCATATTGGTGTTTCTTGTCAATGGATTTCAGAATGGTGCTGGTTAGCCATGGGCAACCAAGCCGTTTGTTTGTGATCTGTTTCGTTTTTATAGGACAATGTTTGTTGTATAGTCTAAGTAATTTGTTAAGAAAAATGTCTGTCCAGTCATCAATACCATTGGCCTTGGAGAATTCTGTAGGCCAGTCAACAGTCTCTAGGTCAGCTGTGAACTTCCTTATTGAGGCCTCGTCATGGAGTCTAAATGAGACTTTGTTGTATTCAAGTGGTGGTTTACTAATGTTTGTCAGGAGGAAGGTAGGGTAGTGGTCTGTAGTGCTATCTGTGATTATCCCTGATTTAAGGGGGGCTAGTATATTGGTCCATATGTTGTCTATTTACTCTTACTTTGTATCCCACAACATACTTAATCTCTGCCAGTTTGGATTTAGGCCAGGCAAAAGCACAAATTATGCAATTATATATATGCTCGAGCTTCTATATACGGCGATGGAATAAAAGGAAATTCCACCGGGCCTCTTCATAGACCCACGGAAAGTATTTGAAACAGTTGACCACGATCTCTTGCACCTAAACCTTGAACATTACGGGGTCAGAGGACACTCACTCGATTTCCTAAAATTATATCATAGCAATAGACACCAGTACGTATATACAAATGGTGTTGCCTCCACCACACAACCTGTTCTAGTTGGAGTCCCCCAGGGCAGTGTCCTTGGACCACTACTCTTTCTCATTTACATCAGTGACCTCCCTATTGCCCCCAAACTACTTAAACCTGTTCTTTTTGCAGATGACAGTACCTATATCTTCTCTCACCCAAACCAAACTATACATAGAAACACTGTAAATTATGAGCTGCTAAAAATATCCACGTGGATGATGGCCAACAAACTTACTCTCAATATCGACAAAACCTACTTCACACTGTTTGGAAAGAGAGCTGCAAATATTCAGCTAAGTCTATCGATAAATGGTTCCCCAATTTCAAGACACACTGACGGAAAATTTCTGGGGCTTCACATTGACAGCTGTCTTAAATTTCAGACCCACATACAGCATATTTCCAAAAAAATCTCCAAAACAGTAGGTATTCTCTCTAAGATACGGTATTATGTATCCCAAACGGCACTTCTTGCTCTTTACTACTCTCTCATCTACTCTTACCTCACTTATGGTATTTGTGCATGGGGTTCAACCACAGCAAATCACCTTGAACCTTTACTTATACAACAGAAAGCTGCTGTGAGAACGATTACAAACTCTTGTACCAGGTAACACACCCCACTGCTATTTAAGAGCTTGAACCTGCTTAACATACAAAGTATCCACTTATATTATTGTGCCTACTACATATACAGATCTTTATTCTCCAATATAAACCCTGCTCTCAAACTCCTTCTTGAGAACTACAATAGAACGCACTTGCATAACACAAGATACAAAACACTCTTCGATATCCTTCGTGTCCATCTCTTCCTATGCAAATATGCTGTGCATATAAAAGGCCCTAAGATCTGAAATTCATTGCCTGAAAATACAAAAGGGCCCCTGCCTGTCAGTAGGACTCGACACTGATACTGGGGATGGTCAAGATTCCCAGGCAGCGCTCTTATCCACTCAGCCACAAATACCACATAAGCTGGGCAGCCTGGTTCACAAGCCATGTTTCTTTCCCAGCCCGGGCACGTCAGTTAGCCTCAAGCATGGATTCAAGCTATTTCAATCTCCTCCTGTATGTTCTGACCTCTCAAGCGATTTTTTATATCAATGCCCCACGCAGAAACAAGCAGGTATATACAGTAGCAGTATCGAGTTCTGCTGATTGCAATCTTTCTCTGTATATACCCGCTTGTATCTACGTGGTGCATTGATGTAAAAATCGCTTGAGAGGTCAGAACATATATATACATATATATATATATATATATATATATATATATATATATATATATATGTGTGTGTGTGTGTGTGTGTGTGTGTGTGTGTGTGTGTGTGTGTGTGTGTGTGTGTGTGTGTGTGTGTATATATGACACAGTGGCCGGAAAAAGAAAAACTGTCGTCATCATTCAATCCATCATTGTATTGCCAGAGGGGTGCTTTACACTACAGTTTATTAAACTGCAACATTAACACCCCTCCTTCAGAGTGCAGACACTACTTCGCATCTCCAGGACTTAAGTCTGGCCTGCCAGTTTCACTGAATCCCTTCATAAATGTTACTTTGCCCACACTCTAACAGCACGTCAAGCATTAAAAACAATTTGTCTCCATCCACTTCTATCAAATATGCTCATGCATGCTTGCTGGAAGTCCAAGCCCCTCGCACACAAAACCTCCTTTACCCCCTCCCTCCAACCTCTTCTAGACCGACCCCTAACCCCACCTTCCCTCCACTACAGATTTATACACTCTCGAAGTCATTCTGCTTCGTTCCATTCTCTCTGCATGTCCGAACCACCTCAATAACTCTTCCTCAGCCCTCTGGACAACAGTTTTGGCAATCCCGCTCCTCCTCCTAACTTCCAAACTATGAATTCTCTGCATTATATTCACACCACACATTGCCCTCAGACATGACATCTCCATTGCCTCCAACCTTCTCGCTGCAACATTCATCACCCATGCTTTACACCCTTATAACAGCGTTGGTAAAACTATACTCTCATACATTCCCCTCTTTGCTTCCAAGGACAAAGTTCTTTGTCTCCACAGAATCCTAAGTGCACCGCACACCCTTTTCCCCTCATCAACTCTATGATTCACCTCATCTTTCATAGACCCATCTGCTGACACGTCCACTCCCAAATATCTGAATATAATCACCTCCTCCATACTCTCTCCCTCCAATCTAATATCCAATCTTTCGTCACCTAATCTGTTTATCCTCATAACCTTACTCTTTCCTACAGTCACTTTTAATTTTCTTCTTTTACATACACTACCAAACTCATCCACCAACCTCTGCAACTTCTCTTCAGAATCTCCCAAGAGCACAGTGTCATCAGCAAAGAGCAACTGTGGCATCTCCCACTTTGTGTTTGATTCTTTATCTTTTAACTCCACACCTCTTGTCATTCACTTCTCTTACAACCCCATCTATAAATATATTGAACAACCACGGTGACATCACACATCCTTGTCTAAGGCCTACTTTTACTGGGAAATAATCTCCCTCTTTCCTACATACTCTAACCTGAGTCTCACTATCCTCGTAAAAACTCTTCACTGCTTTCAGTAACCTACCTCCAACCTGCAACATCTGCCACATTGCCCAGTATGCCTTTTCCAAATCCATAAATGCCACAAAAACCTCTTTAGCCTTATCTAAATACTGTCCATTTACATGTTTCACTATAAACACTTGGTCTACACACCCTCTACCTTTCCTAAAGCCTCCCTGTTCATGTGCTATCCTACTGTCCCTCTTACTCTTAATTCTTTCAATAATAACTGCCATACACTTTACCAGGTATACTCAGCAGACTTATCCCCCTATAATTTTTGCACTCTCTTTTGTCCCCTTTGCCTTTATACAAAGGAACTATGCACGCTCTCTGCCAATCCCTAGGTACCTTACGCTCTTCCATACATTTATTAAATAATAGCACCAACCACTCCCAAACTATATCCCCACCTGCTTTTAACATTTATATCTTTATCCCGTCAAACTCAGCTGCCTTACATTCTACCCACTGCCTCACAAACTTCCCCCACACTCACAACTGGCTCTTCCTCACTCCTACAAGATGTTATTCCTCCTTGCCCTATACACGAAATCACAGCCTCCCTATCTTCATCAACATTTAACAATTCCTCAAAATATTCCCTCCATCTTCCCGATACCTCTAACTCTCCATTTAATAACTCTCCTCTCCTATTCTTAACTGACAAATCCATTTGTTCCCTAGGCTTCCTTAACTTGTTAATCTCACTCCAAAACTTTTTTTTATTATTAACAAAATTTGTTGATAACATCTCACCCACTCTCTCATTTGCTCTATTTTTACAT
>NW_027196515.1:25000-72500 GCF_038502225.1 Cherax quadricarinatus | reverse complement strand
CATGACTTTGCACACAATACATGTCAGAGACACAGGTCTGTAGTTTAGTGCCTCATTTCTGTTTCCTTTCTTAAATATGGGGACTACATTTGCTGTCGTCCATTTCTCAGGTAGTTGCCCAGTTTCAAGGGATGTGTTGAAGATTATGGTTAGGGGCACGCACAGCATCTCTGCTTCTTCTCTAAGGACCCATGGGGAGATGTCCGGTCCCATCGTCTTTGAGGTATCAATGTCACTTAGCAGCTTCTGCACCTCCTCCTCGGTTGTTCGTATGTCATCCAACACTTGTTGACCCTCCTGTCCTCCAGTGTGGTCAGGCCGATTTCCCTTAATCTTTCTTCATAGGACATTCTCCTTAGCTCTGGAACTAACCTTGTCGCAAACCTTTGTACTTTCTCTAGTTTCTTGACGTGCTTTATCAAGTGCGGGTTCCAAACAGGTGCTGCATACTCCAGTATGGGCCTGACATACACGGTGTACAGTGTCTTGAATGATTCCTTACTAAGGTATCGGAATGCTGTTCTCAGGTTTGTCAGGCGTGTGTATGCTGCAGCAGTTATCTGATTGATGTGTGCTGTCCGGAGACATGCTCGGTGTTATACTGATCTGTTCTCCTTGAGTGAGGTGTGCGTGTGTGTGTGTATGTGTGTACAAAACAACCACTGTGAAAGAAAGAATAGTGAAACTCAGAAAACCTACAAATAAATGTTCCTAAGTACACAATTATTGTTCACATCAAGAGTTAAACTATCGGTTGTCTTATCATTATTTTTGAGAGCTTTGCGTATTTGTAGCCCAGAGTTCATAGATGAAGAAATTTTCAAAATTTATGAAATAACTAATTATCTGAAATACCCAAGAAAAGTAGTTGATAAAACTTTTAAAATTGCTATAAATACTTTTTACAATCCAAAAAGGGACAACGAACCTTATTCAATTAAAATATGTTGGTTCTCCCTTACCATGAAAACTTGGTTGATATGCCTTTTCAAAGTTGTATTTAAAAATCTTGATACAGTAAAAAAAATCTTTTGATAAAGAATTCCCCCCAAAATGCTGACGGATGTGTATAAAATTCCTTGTAAAATTTGTGATAAAGTTTATTACGGTCAAACTGGTAGAAGTCTCGAACTAAGATTAAAACAACATAAATATAGCATTAGAACTGGACAAGATTCCAATGCTCTATTTATTCATGTGAGAGATTTTAATCATCCAATTGATTTTCAAAAAAGTTGAGAAAGTAGTATCAAGCAAGTCCATGGTCGACAGGAATATAATTGAATCATGTTTCTTAAAAAGCAGTTTTGAAAATAATATGAATATTTCCTTTGGTTTATATAAATGAGATTCATTAATAATTAATAAAATTTGGGAAGAATTTAATAATACATTGGACAAATAATAAAACTTAATTCTTGGGTAGATTACTGGGGTTGGGCAAATATTTTCTTAGTGAGATGTCGTGAAGGACCTGTCTAGTTTGGTCAACAGGCCTGCTACAGTGTTCCTCTTATGAGTCGGGTGTCGTCGCGCGTCAGGTGTTGCTTTGTTGTGGGACGTGATGATGAGGTGTAGTCTCGACCCTTTATATGCCTTCCTTTGATGTATTGTTTTTATAGTTCCCTGGTAATGTGAGAAGTCACGGAAGCACTAGGAATTTCACTATTCTCTCACAGTGGTTGTTTTGCATATTCTGTTGTCACCTGTTTACTGTGATCTTATTGCATATGGATATATATATATATATATATATATATATATATATATATATATATATATATATATATATATATATATATATATATATATATATATATATATATATATATATATATATGTCGTGCCGAATATGTAAAACTGGTCAATTAGCAAGAACTCATTTAAAATTAAGTCCTTTCTACAATTTTCTCTTATACGTTTAAAGATATATTTTTTTCACTAATGTTAATGTAAAAAAAATTAATTTTGCACCAAAAGAATCTTAGAAAACTTACCTAACCTTATTATAACAAGAGCAATTTATTTTAGCCTAACCCAACTAAATATATTTTAAATTTGTTTACAATAATTTAATATTAAACAAACACAGTGAAATATATTTTTTTCGTTAGGTTCAGAATGATTTTGACGAAATTATTGCATACACAAATTTTCACTTGTCCTATATAGCAAGATGAGCGTTGCTATTTAAGCCAAGATCGCAAGTTCTGCCTATTCGGCACGACATATATATATATATGTATATATATATGTATATATATATATATGTATATATATATATGTTTATATATATATATATATATGTATATATATATATATATATATGTATATATATATATATGTTTATATATATATATATATATGTATATATATATATGTTTATATATATATATATATATATACATATATATATATATATATATATATATATATATATATATGTATATATATATATGCAAAACAACCACTCTGAAAGAATAGAGAAATTCCAAGCGCTTTCGTGACTACTCACATTATCAAGGATAATGTGAGTAGTCACGAAAGCGCTTGGAATTTCTCTATTCTTTCAGAGTGGTTGTTTTGCATATTCTAAAATCACCTGTTTACTGTGATCTTATTGCATATATATATATATATATATATATATATATATATATATATATATATATATATATATATATATATATATATATATATATATATATATATATATATATATATATATATATATATATATATATATACTGTGGTTGATACGAGACAATCTCACAGCTGCTAGCCACATTACTTCTCAGCAGATACAGTAGTTCTCATAGGTCTCAGCAGAGTGCCTTTGTGTGGATTGTCGTTTCCCTGCTATAGATACTTGATTGTTAATAGATTGTTGTGGGTTACATCATGTTAATGGGAGTATACCATAGAGAAGGCTGGAATTTAAAATGGGCTGAGGTAAGGTAATAATAGTTCTTAGTCTATACGTTCAACTGTAAACAAAAGTCAGCCGCCTTAAATAAGGATTGGATCTATCCGAATGGAATAATACTAGAATAAGAGGGCGGACTATCTTCCCTGTGAGCATTATTTTCTGGTCCCTCTTTCATCAAGTCCTGACAGCTTCTTGCAAAACTCCGAACTGAATTGCAAAGTAAACGACTCTGATGTATTATCACTATTTTCTCGTTCCCATCATCCCTGCGCGAGGACTCTTACCTCCATGAATTTGAGAAATTGTTTATTTAGATTTCACAATTTGTTTTCGCTACATTCTGCCGTTTCCAATCCTGCTGGGTAACTGATAAACCCAAGACCATCCCCGTTACTGATTGCTTCAGTCCCGCGAGACGCAAGATAACCCAGGTAACAATGTTGTTTCTGAGTGAACCAATGCACTGTGCCCAGAGATAACGCGGATTACCAATTGTTCTGGCAGACAAACCAATTTAAAATCAATAGATAGATGGAGGTGATGCAATAATTCAGTCATGGACAAATACCAAGAAATTAAGGATAATGAGTGTGTTGATGGGCCTCCCCACCCCTGTGCGCACACTTTCTTTTGTTGAATCTTACGTTCGCCAGGTTAATATGTTTAAGTCCATATTGTTGATTTTTTAAATTTATTTTCAGTGAAACGCTGATTCCGCATGGGTCACTCAGAGCAAGGAGTGGTGGAGGATCGATCCTCCGTCTCTCAGAGAGAAACTCCATCTACATATCTATTTACTGTCCTTGATATTAGTAGCATAGCATGAGTCCACTTCCTCCCACTGTCAGTGTAGACTCTAGAACAGCTGAATGCATAATATATATTCCTGAATTCATTTTACAGACTTAAACACTTTTAAGAGGAGTTTTATATTTTCTGACAGAAACAACGTAAGTACCAGCCTATGCACGTTCGGTAAAAATAAAATGTTCAGTTAAATATTACAATAAGAACTCATATTAATTATTTTCAATAATTTATATTTATAATATTATTCTATCCATAATAAAAGATGCTATCAGTTTCTAGTTCTTGTAACTGATAACTTCCCCGCCTGATTTACCTGTGACCGGTTTTCAGAGTTCTACTCTTGATCCATGCCCAAGGTAAGGCATCACTGTCCAGCCGGTCTTCTTAATAACAGTGTTTCAGCGTTGTTAAGACAGTCAAATGAGTGACTGTTTAACGAGCCTTACACAGTGATTATCCAACTAAGATCTTTCTACTACGCTGGGAGAATCCCTGTGTTCTGTTCACCAGACACAACTTTTTATCGCATTTATCTTTATATTTCAGTTACTGTAGTTGTGATATATAATATGCGGTTAATTTTTTATTGATGGAGAACAATCTAATAATTAGATTGTTAAATCAGGTTAGGTTTAGTTAGATTTAATCTAATCTAACCTACATAATGTAAATCAAGAATTTTGTAGCAAACCGTATGACACGGAAATTTGGGTTGCATTATTGGTTGCCAAGTCAACCATGCTATTACTGCCAGTGGCCTGCAAGGCAACGTTGCCTTCACAACCTGGCTCTTGCCACTTACAGCAAGTACTGGTGATCTTGGTGACTTCTGCCTCTGTTCTGTAAGGAGGTATCCTCGCAGGGGGACTTTTTCAACGCTACTTAGTTTTTTTTTTTTTCTTCCTCCAACTTTACGATTTTATTTCGCTCATAATTTGAGAATGCCTCATAAAATCGGCTTCAGTTTCCAACACATGCACGGTGATGAAAACCAAATTCTTAGAACAACTGGCATATTCACATGCACTATGATTAAGGTTGTTGAACCCATTTCCAGCATCCTGGAATGCCTGGAATAATTTCCAAAATCCTTAGTGGCGGAACTTCAAAAGTAAATATAAAAAAATGCCTAAAAATTAGTCGACGGCGAAGAGTGAAATTCACGTGTCGACGTGCAGAACTGACAGTTTTATGGGTAAATATAGTATGGAATTTTTATTCGTTAAATCAAGTTAAATAATTTCCAGCTTACCTCTTCTGAACGACTTCTTGATGTTAGGTTGTGTCAGTTATCATGTATCATTTTATTAATCAGGTTGATTTCTGTGAAATAATTGGAGAATACCTCTTGACCAGAAATAAGTTGCAGCGTTTGACTTTATCTCAGATTAAATCATCTTAATGCTTATTTTATGTGTCTGTAAAGTCCGTGTTACCTCAAGACCATTGTTAACAATTTGAATGTTACGTCCACTAATCTTACATAAAACTTACTTTCTCAAGAGCTGGTCAATCCTAAGTAGTGAAAAGTTTGAACTGAGTTTGGCCTGTGTAGGTCCATTTTTTGTTGAGGGGAGGGACAAGAGATTAAAAAAAAATTGAAATACTGCTTTTCGTGCAATAATTTCTGGGTGTGCTATCTAATTAGTTTTAACCCGGTGGCCTGGTGGCTAAAGCTCCCGCTTCACACACGGAGGGCCCGGGTTCGATTCCCGGCGGGTGGAAACATTTCGATACGTTTCCTTCCACCCGTTGTCCTGTTCACCTAGCAGCAAATAGGTACCTGGGTGTTAGTCGACTGGTGAGGGTCGCATCCTGGGGGACAAGATTGAGGACCCCAATGGAAATAAGTTAGACAGTCCTCGATGACGCATTGACTTTCTTGGCTTATCCTGGGTGGCTAACCCTCCGGGGTTAAAAATCAGGACGAAATCTTATCTTATCTTATCTTATCTTATCTTAACCCTTCCACATCTGAGTGGCTTAAAGGTTTATGTGATTGTGCATTTTAGGATATTGGTTTGTTTGGTTCCGCTGGAAGATCTGTCCTAAGTTACAGTTTGTATTAAAAAATGGATATTAGTTTCCAAATGAGAATATGTGAATGCATCTTACGATTCTCTTCAGATACTTAAAGCTAATATTTAACTGCATTATCAACTTATGCCGCACTCTGCGCTGTTCCAGTCGCGTGCACTGAGGTACAGGGGACTGCCATCATGGAATACAGGGACAATTTTTCTCCCATCGCGCAAAGGCTGAAATGCATGTTGTTGTGCCTATGGTACTCCTGCTTTTCACTGAGTATATTCTACACTTTCTTCTGAAAACACAGGTAATTTAAAGTGTGCTATCATCCAACCTATCATTTTCATGGCCTTTTTTGAGTTTTTTACATATTTCATTCATTTTAAGGAATAGTCCTCCTGCTTTTACACTCTTTGCTCATTTTCTAGCTCTTCGTTTTTTTTTCTATAAGTTCCTGGAATTTCTCATCCCCGAACAAAATATTATTTTCTTCCATATGAACAATAGAACATAATAAAGGAGGAACACTACATCAGGCCTGTTGGTCTATACTAGACAGGTCCTTCACAATCCATCCCACTAACAGAATATTTGCCCAGCCCAATTTTCAATTCTATCCATGCTAGAAATATAAAAAAATATGCATTTTCACACGTTTCCTGATATACCTACTGACCTCATTTAATAGGCTATCACTCCATGGACACATTTGTCAAATATCTGTGCAAAATTCGTATATGCAACATTTGCATTTTTTCTAATGCCTCTGTGATTTTGTCGTAGTGGTCGACCACCAGTGATAGGTAGACTCTTCTTTCTTGGGTTCTGAATTTCAAAATAGGGGCAGTTTGCCTTCTCAGCGCCTCTTTCTGTTTATTAAGTTGTGTGATGTTATTGCTGGTGTTTTATTTCCTCATTGGTGCAGTTGACTTACGTCTGCCCTTTGTAGGTCATCTGCAATTTCACCTGTGTCAAAACTATTTTTTCCTAAGTAATTTAAATGCCATTTTTAGTGATGTTTTGCATATTTTTTATAAATGTGACTGCGAGAAACGGGTCTAGCTGCAGAGTTTATAGGCATTATGTAAATTTGCTCTCATGACCTTCACGATCCTTTTAAATAAAGGATAGTAACGGACGTTAACGGAGATCGATCACTTGTTCGCCGCCCCTGTTTACTCCGTCCCTTTTCTCTGCGTCATCAATCAATCAGTCAATTTTTATTTCCTTGCAAGATTACATTGAGATTGTGAAATTACAGTAATGAGTTACACAAATAACCCGCACATAAAAGAGAGAAGCTTACGACGACGTTTCGGTCCGACTTGGGCCATTGACTTTGTCAATGGTCCAAGTCTGACCGAAACGTCGTCGTAAGCTTCTCTCTTTTATGTGCGGGTTATTTGTGTATCGTTCCAGTCACGGTATTGTGCCTTTTTGTTATTTACAGTAATGAGTTGCAGTGCAAGGAGAGCCACTAGCATGCCTGGGCATTATGGGCAGACTTAATTTAATGGCTTACAGACTACTTAATACTGAAGAAATTGAACATAGTTTAAGTTGTACATATTGTTTATTTATAGTACACATAAATTTTACTCAAATTACAATAGTTGCAATAGTAAATATTGAAATTATATTATGGGAATATAACATTACGAGTTGTTGAAAGTTGTTTGCAGTATGAGAATACTATAATTGGGTGTAAAGCAGTGATGTTTTGGGTAAGTATTTATACTACAAGGTACTTTTAATCAATTTATGAACTTTGGGCGTCACCTTTGGCAGTTGTAAGATTTAGGTAATTGGGAGATTTTTTGGTAAAGTTAAATATTGAGTATTTAGTTTCGAGGGAGTAATTGGCTTTTGAGAAGAGTCTTAAATTGATGTTCAGACCAGGTTCCTTTAGTATTAAATGGCAATAAATTCCAAATTTTGGGGCCCTTTATGTGCATAGAGTTTTTACAGTGTGATTAAGAAAGTAAGTAAGTAAGTTTATTCAAGTATACACGAATACAGTTACACAGATTATCATACATAGCAACATATGTGTAAAGTACCTGGGATAACCCAAAAAAGTCAGACAGAGTGACTTATTTCCATTGTGGTCCTTTTACCTTATTATTATAATATAAAGGTTATAATATCTTATTATTATTCTATAATGGAGATAACATCTTATTATCATACTAAAAAGACTATCTACTACACGAGGGTCATTACTAGGAATAAGGTAAAATTACACGTGTGTTTGCTAAAAAACAAAACAAAAAATCATTCCCCTCCCATTCTGTAGCTACATTCACCAGACACCTTTTGGCACTCTTCTTGAACTGGTTCATGCTATGACTGGCTTTGACATATGCAGGTAGTCTGTTCCAGTCCTTTATTGCTGTACAATAAAAGGTGTTTGAAGCCTGGCCACTAACTGTGGGTACTACAAAGTTGTGCTCTCTCCCTCTAGTACTATGATTGCTTTGGTTCCCAGCCTTGACAAAATTGCCAGCAAGATATTTTGGATAATCTTTGTAAGCAATTTTATAAACATGATTTAGCTTCAGTTGTTTTACTCTGTCTTCAACATTCAGCATATCCAACTGCTGTAATTCATCCTGGCCTACATGCTCTCTTGGACCCAGGTCCAGGATGAATCTTACCACTTTGTTCTGGGTGATTTGCAGTCTATCTTTCAGTTCTTTTTGTCAAGGCAGAGTACCATGAAGAGCATTGTATAAGGACTAGACATGGGGTCCTGTGCTTGTCTATAGAGGAACTTCAGTCTGGCATTAGCTTTCTTTACTACACTGTTCCCTATCAGTTCTCCTGACATGCATGGGTCAAAGGGGATTCCCAGATATTTTACTGAGGAAACTGAAGTGATGGGCTCCCCATTACACTGGACACGAGGTACGTCAAAAAGAGATCTGTGTCTTGTGGTATGGTCGTGTGACCTGTTAAGGTTGGTGAGGAGATTGAGTGGAAGGTTTATGTTTAGGTGTAGTGTTCTATGTATGTAGTAGGCACATGAGTAAGTATGGATGTTCTTTATGGTGAGCAGTTTTAGACTTCTGAATATTGGTGGAGTATGCTGTCGGGAGTGGGAATTTGTTATTCTGACTGCAGCCTTTTGCTGGGTTATTAGTGGCCTTAGGTGATTTAGTGTTTTTGATCCCCATGCACAAATCCCATATGTGAGATAAGGGTAGATGAGTGAATGGTACAGTGCAAGCAGAGCTGATTGTGGAACATAGTACCGTATCTTTGATAGTATGCCTACTGTCTTAGAGATTTTCTTGGAAATTTGTTGTTTATGTCTCTTGAATTTGAGGCTATTGGATTCCTAGGAATTTTCCCTCTTTGAGTCTTGTGATGGGTAATCCGTTTAGCGTTATGTTCAGTGGAACATTTGTAGCTCTGTTTCCAAACTGAATGAAATAGGTTTTGTCAGTATTGAGGGTAAGCTTATTAGTCATTATCCAGGTAGACATTTTCTGCAATTCAGCATTAACAGTGTTGGCATCTGCAAATAATATGGGTTTGAGTAGTTGTAATGCATTCGGTAGGTCATTGATGTAAATGAGAAAGGGGAGTGGACCAAGGACACTTCCTTGTGGAACACCGACTGTGATTGGTTGAGTGGAAGAGTTTGCTCCATTTGTGTACACATATTGGCTTCTGTTATTAAGGTATGACTTTAGGTGGTTGAGGGAGTGCCCTCTTATACCATGGTGTGTTAATTTAATGTGCAGCAAATCATGGTCGACAGTATCAAAAGCTTTACGTAAATCTATGAAGATTCCCAGCGGGACCTCTTTCTTCTCGAGAGCAGTATATATTAGTTCTACCATGTGTATAATAGCATTATTTGTGCTTTTATTATTCCTGAATCTAAACTGACAGGGTTTAGTATGTTGTTTGAGACGAGTTAGGAATAGATCTGTCTATGAATTAATTTTTCAAAGATTTTAGAGATCAGAGGTAAGTTAAAAATTGGTCTATAGTTATTCTAGTCCGCTTGATCATCTCCTTTGTGGATCGGGGTGACCCTCGCTATTTTGAGAATTGCTGGGAAGGTGGAGGATTCGATGGATTTGTTAAAGAGTGTTGCAATATTGGTGACAATACTTGTGAAGCTTTTTTGTACATAAAAGGTGTTAAGTTATTTATGTCTTCTGCTTTGTTTTTAAGGGTGTTGATGATGAGTGAGACTTCTGTTGAGTTGATTGGGGATAGGAATAGTGTATTCGGGTAGGTGCCGTGAGGTAGTCTGATGGATAGGTGTTTGACATTGGGATTTTGCTCGCTAGATTCTTTCCTATGGTGGAGAAGAAAACATTGAATCTGTTTGCTGTTTCAGTTGGTGAGAGTAGGGGTTCGTCTGATTTTGTTAATTTGATTGTTATGTTTTTGGATATCTTTTTAGTTCCTAGAATTTTGAATAGGGTTTTCCAGGTCTTTTTCGTATCACCTTTTATGTTATGTAATCTGTTTTCATAATACAATTTTTTTGACTTTCTTATCAGACTGGTATGGATCGACGAGTAACGTTTAGAATGGTCTCTAGTTATTTGATCCATTTTGTACTGTTTTTCTTATAGGTGCATTTTGTAAATGGATTTAAGGATGCTGGGTGTTAGCCAGGGACTGTTTAGTCTCTTAGCTGTGATCTGTTAGTTTTTTTTAGGGCAATGCTTGTTATTGAGGAAGTGTTTTTTTTTTTTAGAAAATTATTAGTACATTCATTCATATCTGTATATGTTTCAAGCTCATTATGCCAGTTGATGTTATTCATAGCTGTTATAAAGTTATTAACAGCTGTCTCGTTATGTAGTCTGAAGGTAACTGGAAGTTTTAGAAGTAAAGATCGAGAAGCAAAACCTAGTCATTGTGGTAGTCTACAAGCCTCCGGATGCAACGTCCCAGCAATTCCAGGAATAGCTGTTAAAAATTGACCACTGTCTGGAAAATCTGCCAGATCCTACCCCCAACATCTTGCTCCTGGGGGATTTCAACTTAAGGCACCTAAAATGGAGGAATATTGCAAATAATGTTGTTGCAGTGATAACTCCAGGAGGCAGCTCTTACGAGAATTCACACACACACGAGCTTTTAAATCTCTGCACAAAATTCAACTTAAACCAGCAAATAATAGGGCCTACTAGGCTGGAGAATACACTAGACCTCATCTTTACTAACAATGATGATCTGATAAGAAATGTCACCATATCAAAAACAATATACTCAGATCACAACATAATCGAGGTTCAGACATGTATGCGCGGAGCTCCAGACCGACATAATGAGATTAGTCACGAGGGAGCATTCACCAAATTCAACTTCAATAATAAGAACATAAAGTGGGACCAAGTAAACCAAGTCCTAACCGATATAAGCTGGAAAGATAGACTAAGCAACACAGACCCCAACTTATGCCTAGAACAGATTAACTCGGTGGCACTCGATGTATGCTCAAGGCTTATTCCTTTAAGAAAAAGGAGGAGTAGATGTAAAATAGAAAGAGACAGGCGCTACCTTTACAGGCGACGAAAAAGAATAACAGAGCGGCTAAAAGAGGCCAATATATCTGAAATGCATAGGGAGTCACTGGTCAGAGAAATAGCAAACATCGAACTTAAGCTAAAGGAATCTTATAGGAGTCAGGAATCGCGGGAAGAACTAAAAGCCATAAATGAAATCGAAAGAAACCCAAAGTATTTCTTTTCCTATGCCAAATCAAAGTCGAGAACAACGTCCAGTATTGGGCCCCTACTTAAACAAGATGGGTCCTACACAGATGACAGCAAGGAAATGAATGAGCTACTCAAGTCCCAATATGACTCAGTTTTTAGCAAGCCGCTAACCAGACTGAGAGTCGAAGATCAAAATGAATTTTTTATGAGAGAGCCACAGAATTTGGTTAACACAAGCCTATCTGATGTTATCCTGACGCCAAATGACTTCGAACAGGCGATAAATGACATGACCATGCACTCTGCCCCAGGGCCAGACTCATGGAACTCTGTGTTCATCAAGAACTGCAAGAAGCCCCTATCACGAGCTTTTACCATCCTATGGAGAGGGAGCATGGACACGGGGGTCGTCCGACAGCTACTAAAAACAACAGACATAGCCCCACTCCACAAAGGGGGCAGTAAAGCAATAGCAAAGAACTACAGACCGATAGCACTAACATCCCATATAAAAATCTTTGAAATGGTCCTAAGAAGCAAGATCGCCACCCATCTAGAAACCCATCAATTACACAACCCAGGGCAACAAGGGGTTTAGAGCAGGTCGCTCCTGTCTGTCTCAACTATTGGATCACTATGACAAGGTCCTAGATGCACTAGAAGACAAAAATAATGCAGATGTAATATATACAGACTTTGCAAAAGCCTTCGACAAGTGTGACCATGGCGTAATAGCGCACAAAATGCGCTATTACGCCATGGAAAAAGTTGGAAAAGTTGGTAGATGGATCTATTATTTCCTCACAAATAGAACACAAAGAGTAGTAGTCAACAGAGTAAAGTCTGAGGCGGCTACGATGAAAAGCTCTGTTCCACAAGGCACAGCACTCGCTCCCATCTTGTTTCTCATCCTCATATCTGACATAGACAAGGATGTCAGCCACAGCACCGTGTCTTCCTTTGCAGATGACACCCGAATCTGCATGACAGTGTCTTCCATTGCAGACACTGCAAGGCTCCAGGCGGACATCAACCAAATCTTTCAGTGGGCTGCAGAAAACAATATGAAGTTCAACAATGAAAATTTTCAATTACTCCGATATGGAAGACACGAGGAAATCAAAACTTCATCAGAGTACAAAACAAATTCCGGCCACAAAATAGAGCGAAAAACAAACGTCGAAGACCTGGGAGTGATCATGTCGGAGGATCTCACCTTCAAGGACCATAACATTATGTCAATTGAAGCTGCTAGAAAAATGACAGGATGGATAATGATAACCTTCAAAACTAGGGATGCCAAGCCCATGATGACACTCTTCAGGTCGCTTGTTCTATCTAGGCTGGAATATTGCTGCACACTAACAGCACCTTCCAAGGCAGGTGAAATTGCTGACGTAGAAAATGTACAGAGAACCTTCACGGCGTGCATAACGGAGATAAAACACCTCAATTACTGGGAGTGCTTAAAGTTCCTGAACCTGTATTCCCTGGAACACAGGCGGGAGAGATACATGATTATATACACCTGGAAAATCCTGTAGGGACTAATACCGAACTTGCACACGAAAATCACACACAACGAAAACAAAATCTTGGCAGACGATGCAACATCCCCCCAATGAAAAGCAGGGGTGTCACTAGCACGTTAAGAAACAATACAGTAAGTGCCAGAGGCCCGAGACTGTTCAACTGCCTCCCAGCATACATAAGGGGGATTACCAATATACCTCTGGCAGTCTTCAAGCTGGCACTAGACAAGCACCTAAAGTCGGTACCTGACTAGCCAGGCTGTGGCTCGTACGTTGGATTGCGTGCAGCCAGCAGTAACAGCCTGGTTGATCAGGCTCTGATCCACCAGGAGGCCTGGTCACAGGCCGGGCCGCGGGGGCGTTGACTCCCGGAACTCTCTCCAGGTAAACTCCAGGTAACTTTAATAGTGTCTTAGGGCAATTTACCTAGGTTGGTTATGAGAAAGGTAGGGTAGTGGTCTGTGGTGTTGTCTGTGATTATGCCTGATTTTAAAGGGGATATGGTGTTAGTCCATATGTGGTCTAATAAGGAGATACTAGTCTCGGAGATTCTTGTAGGCTTTGTTATTGTTCGTAGCAACAAGCAGTTGCTCATAGTGTTTGCGAATTCAGTTACCTGTGGGTCCTGGTCATGTAGTAGATTTATGTTAAAATCTCCTGTGAGCAGCAAGTGGTCTTTGTTCATATGTGCATCAGTTATCATGTTTCCTAATTTTTCACTAAAATGGTTATGTTTGACTGTGGTGCTCTATAGATGTTTATCACTGTGAGTTTTTTTTTGCAGGTCTTTTGATTTAAATTTAGCTATAATATGTTCTCCACGTTCATCCCTTGTCTCTTCAATTTCCTCCTTTATATGTTCATCTAGTTTCAAAGTTTTCACTCTTCCCTTGAGAAGTTCCGACAGTGTTTGTTCTTCCACACTGCCCTGCTCAAAAGCCCAAATCCTTACAGATGCTTTTAGCTCTCTTTTTCTTAATCACTTCCGATCTCATTGTCATGCCGTTGCAGTGTACACTAATGATTCTAAATCTTCTGATGGTGTTGGGTTTGCAGCAGTGTTTCCTGATAATAAGGTGCGAGGTCATTTATTAGACCCGGCTGGCATTTTTACAGTTGAATTGTATGCCGCTTTCGTTGCAATTATCTATATTGCATCTATGCCTGCTTCAGTGTTTGTAATCATCTCAGACTTCTTTAGTGCTTTGCAAGCTATAAAAAATTTGATTCACGTCATACCCTCGTTTTTCGTATACGACTTTGGTTGCGCCGAATTGCTAGCAAAAATAAAGAAATCGTTGTCTGTTGGTCATGCTGATGTTCAGGGCAATGAGCAGGCAGACTCTGCCGTGTGGTCTGCAGTACATGACCCACCAGTTTCATATAGAGGTATTCCATTCTCTGACTATTTTGCTATAGTCTCTACTTACTTTTGCAACTGTTGGCAACAACGTTGGTCTGATATGACTCTTAACAAATTACAGTCAATCAAACCAAGTTTGGGTTTCTGGCCTTCTTGTCATCAATACCGAGGCTGGGAGACACCACTCTCTCGTCTTCACATCGGATACACTCGTCTAACTCATGGGTATCTCTTGGAGAGGCGTCCTGTTCCACTTTGTGAGAAATGTCTAGTTCCAGTTTCAATTTCTCATATTCTATTGGACTGTCCTGTTTATCAATGAACATGCAGAATTTTCCTCCAACGTCGTCACCGCTCTAACACCTTTACTTTATTTCCCCTCCTTGATGATGGCCCCACCTTTGACAAATTTCGTCTTCAACTTTTTGACAGTAACTGATTCATTAAATAAACTTTGATAATCCATTGTTTAGCACTCCTCACAGCCCTTCCTAATTTTACCTTTGTTATCCTCTCCATCCTTACTTATCCTTTGATCCTGTATCATTTCTTGCGCTGCAGTGCTGTATGACCCTAGCAGGTTCAGCACTTCTTTATGATTATAATAATAATAATTAACACATCTATCGAAACAGGGCGACTACCTAAGGTATAGAAGACAGTAAATGTAGTCCCGTTTTTAAAAAAAGAGACAGACACGCAGCATCAAACAACAGACCAGTGTCCCTGACATGTATAGTATGCAAAGTCATGCAAATTTTCAGGAAGAGAGTTGTGGAGTACCTAGAAAGGAATGAGTTTATGAATGACAACCAGAACAGATTTAGGGATGGGAAATCCTGAGTCACATACCTAGTGGAGTACTATGACAAGGTGACAGCAGTATAACAAGAGAAAGAGGGGTGGGTTGATTGCATTTTCTTGGACTGTAAGAAGGCGTTTGACAAGGTCCCACACGAGGTATAATAGGGAAGACACTGCAATGGATCAGAGAATACCTGAAGGGAAGGCATCAGCAAGTCATGGTATATGACGAGGTGTCAGAGTGGGCGTCTGTGACGAGTGGGGCTCCACAGGGGTCAGTCATAGGACCAGTACTGCTTCTGGTATATGTGAATGACATGATGGAAGAAACAGACTCAAAAGTGTCGCTGTTAGCAGACGATGTTGAGGTAATGATGAGAATCCAATCGGAGGAGGACCAGGCAGGACTACGAAGGTATCTGGACAGGCTACAGGCCTGGTCCAGCAACTGGCTCCTGGAGTTCAACCCCACCAACTGCAAAGTCATGAAGATCGGGGACAGACAAAGAAGACCGCAGACAGAGTACAGTCTAGGGGACCAAAGACTACAAACCTCACTCAAGGAGAATGATCTTGGGGTGAGTATCATATCGAGCACATCTCCTGAGGTGCACATCAACCAAATAACTGCTGCAGCACATGGATGCCTAGCAAACCTAAGAATAGCATTCCGACATCTAAGTAAGGAATCGTTCAGGAATCTGAACACTGTGAGCATCAGGCCCATTTTGGAGTATGCAACACCAATTTCGAATGCACACCTGTCCAAGCACGTCAAGAAATTAGAGAAAGCACAGAGGTAAATCGACCTGACAACACTGGAGGACAGGAGGAATAGGAGGGACATGGTAACGACATATAAAATGCTAGGAGAAATCGACAAGGTGGACAGACACCAAAAAGCGGTCATAGTTGGATATGAAGACTCAGATGAGTCACAGATATTTTAGAAAGTATTTCTTCGGTCATATAATTGTTAGGAAGTGGAATAGTCTTGAAAGTGATGTAGTGGAAGCAAGATCCATACATATCTTTAAGAAGAGCTATGATGAAGCTCACAGAGCAGGAGGAGAGTGACCTAGTAGCGGCCAGCGAGGAGGTGGGGCCAGGAGCTATGAATCGACTCCTGCAACCACAATTAGGTGAGTGCACACACACACATACACACAATATATGTGCGTGAAGAGGCCCGATCATGAACTACAAATAGGTGAGTACACACACACACACACACACACACACACACACACACACACACACACACACACACACACACACACATAAGGATCTAGACAGGCTGCAGGCCAGGTCCAGCAATTGGCTCCTGGAGTTCAACCTCACCAAATGCAAAGTTATGAAGATTGGGGAAGGGCAAAGAAGACCGCAGACAGAGTACAGTCTAGAGGGCCAGAGCCTACAAACCTCACTCAGCGAAAAGGATCTTGGGGTGAGTATAACACCGGGCACATCTCCTGAGGTGTACATCAACCCAATAACTGCTGCAGCATACAGGCACCTGGCAAACCTAAGAACAGCATTCCGACATCTAAATGAGTCATTCGGGACCCTGTACACTGTGTGTGTTATGCCCATATTGGAGTATGCAGCGCCAGTTTGGAACCCTCACCTATCCAAGGAAACTAGAGAAAGTGCAAAGGTTTGCAACAAGACTAGTCCCTGAGCTAAGGGGTATGTCCTACGAGGAGAGGTTAAGGGAAATAGACTTGACGACACTGGAAGACAGGAGGGTTAGGGGGGATATGATAACGACATATATAATACTAAGAGAAATCGACAAGGTGGACAGAGATAGAATGTTCCAGAGATGGGACACAGCAAGAAGGGGTCACAGTGGGAAGTTGAAGACTCAGATGAACCACAGGGATGTTAGGAAGTATTTCTTCAGTCACAGAGTTGTCAGGAAGTGGAAGAGTCTTGGTTGTGATGTATTGGAGGCAGGATCCATATATATCTTTAAGAAGAGGTTTGATAAATCTTATGGACTGGAAAAGTGACCGAGAAGTGGCCAGTGAAGAGGCGGGGCCAGGAGCTGTGACTCTACCCCTGCAAGCACAAGTAGGTGAGTACACACGTGCACACACACACACATACACACACACACACACACACACACACACACACACACTTGATAAAGCACGTCAAGAAACTAGAGAAAGTACAAAGGTTTGCAACAAGGTTAGTTCCAGAGCTAAGGGGAATGTCCTATGAAGAAAGATTAAGGGAAATCGGCCTGACGACACTGGAGGACAGGAGGGTCAGGGGAGACATGATAACGACATATAAAATACTGCGTGGAATAGACAAGGTGGACAAGGACAGGATGTTCCAGGGAGGGGACACAGAAACAAGAGGCCACAATTGGAAGTTGAAGACACAAATGAGTCAGAGAGATAGTAGGAAGTATTTCTTCAGTCATAGAGTTGTAAGGCAGTGGAATAGCCTAGAAAATGACGTAGTGGAGGCAGGAACCATACACAGTTTTAAGACGAGGTTTGATAAAGCTCATGGAGCGGGGAGAGATAGGGTCTAGTAGCAACCGGTGAAGAGGCGGGGCCAGGAGCTAGGACTCGACCCCTGCAACCACAAATAGGTGAGTACAAATAGGTGAGTACACACACACACACACACACACACACACACACACACACACACACATACACACACACACACACACACACAGACACAATATAGTTTAGATGGCCAAAGACTGCAAACCTCACTCAAGGAAAAAGATCTGGGGGTGAGTATAACACCGAGCATATCTCCTGAGGCGCACATCAATCAGATAACTGCTGCAGCATACGGGCACCTGGCAAACCTACGGATAGCGTTCCGATACCTCAGTAAGGATTCGTTCAAGACTCTGTATACCATTTACGTCAGGTCCATACTGGGGTATGCAGCACCAGTTTGGAATCCATACCTAGTCAAGCACGTCAATAAATTAGAGAAAGTGCAAAGGTTTGCAACAAGACTAGTCCCAGAGCTACGGGGATTGTCCTACGAAGAAAGGTTGAGGGAAATCGGCTTGACGACACTGGAGGACAGGAGGGTCAGGGGAGACATGATAACGACATATAAAATACTGCACAGAATAGACAAGGTGGACAAAGATGGGATGTTCCAGAGAAGGGACACAGACACAAGAGGTCACAATTGGAAGTTGAAGACTCAGATTAATCAAAGGGATGTTAGGAAGTATTTCTTCAATCATAGAGTAGTCAGGCCGTGGAATAGCCTAGAAAGTGACGTAGTGGAGGCGGGAACCATACATAGTTTTAAAGCGAGGTATGATAAAGCTCATGGGGCAGGGAGAGAGAGGACCTAGTAGCAATCAGCGAAGAGGCGGGGCCAGGAGCTATGACTCGACCCCTGCAACCACAAATAGGTGAGTACAAATAGGTGAGTACACACACACATACAACGCACATGCCACACACATACAACACACATACATCACATATATACAACCTACACCCATGTTTTGTAGTAACTAGTGTATAAAGATAAGGGAAACAGAGGAAGATTGGCCTGAAAAGGAAGAATGGATGGAAGAGCTCAGGAGAAGGATGGAACAGGAGTAGGAAAAGAATGTAAGTGAGCTTGTCACTAAAATGGAGAAGAGGATGGATGCAGAGAGCAAGAAGTGGGAGTTGCAAGCCGAAGTCATAGAAGCCAGGATACAGAGCCTAGAAGATGAACTGATAATGCTGATGCAGGATATAGAACCAAAGAACAGAAGGAGCATGGCATGAGGAACAGGTACACCAATATCCAATGAGGAGACTGAAGAAAAGGAAGGAGTTGATTGCTATGTAGAGGCCTTATCAGATCGCCAAGAAAAGTCGAGGAATTAAAGTGGCATGCCATTGGACACAGGGACATCAGTAAAAGGATTGTATAGGGAAGGGAATAGCATGCCCTTCAGAGGTGCTCTCAGGCCACTGGGAGATCCAGGAAATGATATGGGAAGCAGCATTGGCTGTTTAAATGGGACCCAGAGAGGCAGAGGGAAAAACAATGGGATGAAGAGAGGGAGATGTCAGTTTTTATTCATGGACTTAAGGAGACTGATGGGAGGATATATGAAGAAAGACAACAAGAAGAGAAGAAAAGAGATTGAAAATTTTATCAATCAAATGGGAGAGGAGGACATGACTGAGGTGATAACTTTCAGAGAATAGGGGGATACTCGAGGGGAAGAAATTAACCAGTCACATTGATTTTCAAGACAGAAATGGTGCACAACTGAATCCTACAACAGAAACCATGGCTAAAGGAAACAAGAAAATTCCAATGGGTGTACCTAGACCATGACAGAATGAGATCAGAATGACAGAAACTTAGAGGGTACAAAGACAAAAGGGGCAAGAAAGAGAGACAAGGCTAGATTCAGCAGGGTCACCCAGAGTTGGGAGGAGCAGCAAGCACAACCACCCACCGAACCCTGCAACCAAACATATTAACTCAAAACAATCCACACTCACAGCCCCGACCCCCCCTTAGCAGAACCCCCCTCTACCCAGTAGCCTCCCACAGTACCTTGCCAGTCCCCACAACTCCCCAAAATATACAGTTTTGGTAAAAAAAGCTGAAGGTATGGTACACCAGTGCAGATGGAACAACGAATAAATATAAGGAGTGGCAAGAAAGAATCACAGATGCATCCTAGAAATCATAGTACTCACGGTAACCAGGCTCATGGGAATGATAACAGACACAATCTTTCCAACTGGACATTAGATCCTGAGAGAAGATAAAGGGGTGAAGGAGTTGCACTGCTCTTCAAAACCCAATGGAGTTTTGGGGAGTTGGAAGGAGGGGACAGAGGGAAAGTAAGGGACTACATAGTAGGAACACTTCAGGCTGGGGGTCCCAAGGTGGTGATTGCAGTGATGTATAACCCACCACAGAATAGCAGGAAGCCAAGTAAAGAATATAATGAGAGCAACAGAGCAATGGTTGATGCACTAGCTAAGGCAGCCAGAAGGGACTACATGGGTAGGACAAAGTTACTACTTGAGGATGATTTCGATCATGAGACTGAGTGGGAAAACCTGGAGCCACATGGGGAACCAGAAACGTGGAGGGCTAAGATGATGGAAGTGGTACTGGAAAACCTCATGCTTCAACATGTTAGGGACACTACCAGAGAGAGGAGAGGATGAACCAGCAAAACTGGACCTCATATTCACCCTGAGTAGTTCAGAACATTGAGGACATCAAATATGAAAGGCTCCTCGAAGCTAGTGATTATGTGGTCCTCAGCTTCGAACACATAGTAGAATTACAAGTGGAGAGGGAAGCAGGACGAGTAGAATGGGAGAATCCAAGTTACTAAAGAGGGGACTACACAGGCATGAGAAATTTCCTGCATGAGGTTCAGTAGAAAAGAGAACTGATGGGAAAATCAGTAAATGAAATGATGGAACACGTCTACCCACCTACCTGGAGAGAGATTACCTGGAGAGAGTTTCGGGGGTCAACGCCCCCGCGGCCCGGTCTGTGACCAGGCTCGGTCCATGTCCAGGTCTCCTGGTGGATCAGGGCCTAATTAACGAGGCTGTTACTGGCTGGCCGCACGTAGTCCAACGTACAAACCGCAGCCCGGCTGATCCGGCACTGACTTTAGGTATCTGTCCAACACGTGACAACAAAATGCAATGAGGCTGAGGAGAAGTTCGTACTCAAGGGCAACAGAAACAATGGGAAGATCAGAACGAGCCCTTGGTTCACCCCAAGGTGTAGAGAGGCCAAAACTACATGTCCTAGAGAATGGAAAAAAGAATATAGAGATAAATGACCTAGGAAAATTAGAAGATTACTCAAAGAGCCAGAAACGAATATGAACAGACTGAAGACTGAGGAAGGTCAAAGAAGACCGCAGACAGAGTACAGGCTTGGGACGCCAAAGGCTGCAAACTTTACTCAAGGAAACGGATCTTGGGGTGAGTATAATACTGAGCACATCTCCTGAGGCGCACCTCAACCAAATAACTGCTGCAGCACATGAGCACCTGGCAAATCTAAGAATAGCGTTTCAACACCTTAGTAAGGAATCGTTCAAGACTGTGTACACCGTGTACGTCAGGTCCATATTGGAGTATGCAGCACCAGTAAGGAACACACCTGGTCAAGCATGTCAAGAAATTAGAGAAGTGCAAAGGTTTGCAACAAGACTTGTCCTGGAGCTAAGGGGTATGTCCTACGAGGAGAGTAGAGGGAAATCAACCTGACGACACTGGAGGCCAGGAGGGATGGGGGGACATGAGAATGACATATAAAATACTGAGAGAAATTGACAAGGTGTATGAGGGCAGGGTGTTTCAGAGATAGGACACAACAACAAAGGGTCACAACTAAAAGTTGAAGACTCAGATGAGTCACAGGAATTTTTTGGAAGTATTTCTTCAGTCATAGAGTTGTTAGAAAGTGGAACAGTCTGGAGAGTGATGTAGTTGAGGCAGCATCCATACATAGTTTAAAAAGAGATATGATAAAACTCATGGAGCAGGGAGAAAGCGGCGACCAGCGAAGAGGTGGGGGCCAGGAGCTGTGAATTGGTCCCTGCAACCACAAATAGGTGAGGACGCATACACACACACACACACACACACAGACACACACACACACACACACACACACACACACACACACACACACACACACACACACACACACACACACACACACACGCACACATACACACACACACACACACACACAAAGACTGCAAACCTCACTCAAGGAAAAAGATCTGGGGGTGAGTATAACACCGAGCATATCTCCTGAGGCGCACATCAATCAGATAACTGCTGCAGCATACGGGCGCCTGGCAAACCTACGGATAGCGTTC
Source organism: Cherax quadricarinatus (assembly GCF_038502225.1). NCBI lineage: Eukaryota > Metazoa > Arthropoda > Malacostraca > Decapoda > Parastacidae > Cherax > Cherax quadricarinatus. The sequence continues at coordinate 50,467 of NW_027196515.1, read as the reverse complement.
CGATACCTCAGTAAGGATTCGTTTAAGACTCTGTATACCATCTACGTCAGGCCCATACTGGAGTATGCAACACCAGTTTGGAATCCACACCTAGTCAAGCACGTCAAGAAATTAGAGAAAGTGCAAAGGTTTGCAACAAGACTAGTCCCAGAGCTACGGGGATTGTCCTATGAAGAAAGGTTGAGGGAAATCGGCCTGACGACACTGGAGGACAGGAGGGTCAGGGGAGACATGATAACGACATATAAAATACTGCGCGGAATAGACGAGGTGGACAAAGACGGGATGTTCCAGAGATGGGACACAGACACAAGAGGTCACAATTGAAATTTGAAGACTCAGATGATTCAAAGGGATGTTAGGAAGTATTTCTTCAATCATAGAGTAGTCAGGCCGTGGAATAGCCTAGAAAGTGATGTAGTGGAGGCAGGAACCATACATAGTTTTAAGGCGAGGTATGATAGAGCTCATGGGGCAGAGAGAGAGAGGACCTAGTAGCAATCAGCGAAGAGGCGGGGCCAGGAGCTGTGACTCGACCCCTGCAACCACAAATAGGTGAGTACACACACACACACACACACACACACACACCAGCCACATGGGGGTCCCGAAACATGGAAAGCCAAGATGTTGGATGTGGTGCTGGAAAACCTCATGCACCAACTTGTTAAGGACACTAACAGAGTGAGAGGGGAGGATGAACCAGCAAGATTGGACCTTGTGTTCACCCTGGGCAGTTAAGACATTGAGGACATCACATACGAGAGTCCCCTAGGAGCTAGTGACCACGTAGTTCTGTGCATTGAATACATAGTAGAGTTGCAAGTGGAGAGAGTAACAGGAGTTGAATGGGAAAAGCCAGACTATAAAAGAGGGAACTACATAGGGTTGAGGAACTTCCTGCAGGAGGTTCCGTGGGACAGAGAACTGGCAGGAAAGCCAGTAAATGAAATGATGGAATACATGGAGTTTACCTGGAGAGAGTTCCGGGGGTCAACGCCCCCGCGGCCCGGTCTGTGACCAGGCCTCCTGGTGGATCAGAGCCTGATCAACCAGGCTGTTGCTGCTGGCTGCACGCAAACCAACGTACGAGCCACAGCCCGGCTGATCCGGAACTGACTTTAGGTGCTTGTCCAGTGCCAGCTTGAAGACTGCCAGGGGTCTGTTGGTAATCCCCCTTATGTGTGCTGGGAGGCAGTTGAACAGTCTTGGGCCCCTGACACTTATTGTATGGTCTCTTAACGTGCTAGTGACACCCCTGCTTTTCATTGGGGGGATGGTGCATCGTCTGCCAAGTCTTTTGCTTTCGTAGTGAGTGATTTTCGTGTGCAAGTTCGGTACTAGTCCCTCTAGGATTTTCCAGGTGTATATAATCATGTATCTCTTCCTCCTGCGTTCCAGGGAATACAGGTTTAGGAACCTCAAGCGCTCCCAATAATTGAGGTGTTTTATCTCCGTTATGCGCGCCGTGAAAGTTCTCTGTACATTTTCTAGGTCGGCAATTTCACCTGCCTTGAAAGGTGCTGTTAGTGTGCAGCAATATTCCAGCCTAGATAGAACAAGCGACCTGAAGAGTGTCATCATGGGCTTGGCCTCCCTAGTTTTGAAGGTTCTCATTATCCATCCTGTCATTTTTCTAGCACATGCGATTGATACAATGTTATGGTCCTTGAAGGTGAGATCCTCCGACATGATCACTCCCAGGTCTTTGACGTTGGTGTTTCGCTCTATTTTGTGGCCAGAATTTGTTTTGTACTCTGATGAAGATTTAATTTCCTCATGTTTACCATATCTGAGTAATTGAAATTTCTCATCGTTGAACTTCATATTGTTTTCTGCAGCCCACTGAAAGATTTGGTTGATGTCCGCCTGGAGCTTTGCAGTGTCACAAATGGAAGACACTGTCATGCAGATTCGGGTGTCATCTGCAAAGGAAGACACGGTGCTGTGGCTGACATCCTTGTCTATGTCGGATATGAGGATGAGGAACAAGATGGGAGCGAGTACTGTGCCTTGTGGAACAGAGCTTTTCACCGTAGCTGCCTCGGACTTTACTCTGTTGACGACTACTCTCTGTGTTCTGTTAGTGAGGAAATTATAGATCCATCGACCGACTTTTCCTGTTATTCCTTTAGCACGCATTTTGTGCGCTATTACGCCATGGTCACACTTGTCGAAGGCTTTTGCAAAGTCTGTATATATTACATCTGCATTCTTTTTGTCTTCTAGTGCATTTAGGACCTTGTCGTAGTGATCCAATAGTTGAGACAGACAGGAGCGACCTGTTCTAAACCCATGTTGCCCTGGGTTGTGTAACTGATGGGTTTCTAGATGGGTGGTGATCTTGCTTCTTAGGACCCTTTCAAAGATTTTTATGATATGGGATGTTAGTGCTATTGGTCTGTAGTTCTTTGCTGTTGCTTTACTGCCCCCTTTGTGGGGTGGGGCTATGTCTGTTGTTTTTAGTAACTGTGGGACGACCCCCGTGTCCATGCTCCCTCTCCATAGGATGGAAAAGGCTCGTGATAGAGGCTTCTTGCAGTTTTTGATGAACACAGAGTTCCATGAGTCTGGCCCTGGGGCAGAGTGCATGGGCATGTCATTTATCGCCTGTTCGAAGTCATTTGGCGTCAGGATAACATCGGATAGGCTTGTGTTAATCAAATTTTGTGGCTCTCTCATAAAAAATTTATTTTGATCTTCGACTCTCAGTCTGGTTAGCGGCTTGCTAAAAACTGAGTCATATTGGGACTTGAGTAGCTCACTCATTTCCTTGCTGTCATCTGTGTAGGACCCATCTTGTTTAAGTAGGGGCCCAATACTGGACGTTGTTCTCGATTTTGATTTGGCAAGGAGGCAGTGGAAAGGTTTATTCCCAAGGGCAACAGAAACAATGGGAAGACCAGAACGAGCCCCTGGTTTACCCGACGGTGTAAGGAGGCAAAAACAAAGTACAATAGAGAATGGAAAAAGTACAGAAGGCAGAGAACACATGAAAATAGGGAGATTAGGCGCAGAGCCAGGAACGAGTATGCACAGGTAAGGAGGGAGGCCCAGCGACAATATGAAAATAACATAGCATCGAAAATCAAGACTGACCCAAAACTGTTGTATAGCCACATCAGGAGGAAGACAACAGTCAAAGACCAGGTGATCAGACTGAGGACAAGAAATGATCAGGAGGAATGTGAGGAGCTAAACCGGAGATTTAAGGAAGTTTTTACAGTAGAGACAGGAAGGGCTCTGGGAAGACAGCACAGAAGGGAACATCAAAAGGGAATATATCAACAAGTGTTGGAAGACATACGAACAACCGAGGAGGAGGTGCAGAAGCTGCTAAGTGATCTTGATACCTCAAAGGCGATGGGACCGGACAACATCTCCCCGTGGGTCCTTAGAGAAGGAACAGAGATGCTGTGCGTGCCCCTAACCACAATCTTCAACACATCCCTTAAAAATGGGCAACTACCTGAGAAATGGAAGATAGCAAATGTATTCCCCATATTTAAGAAAGGAAACAGAAATAAGGCACTAAACTACAGAACTGTGTCTCTGACATGTATTGTGTGCAAAGTCATGGAGAAGATTATCAGGAGGAGAGTGGTGGAACACCTGGAACGGAACAAGATTATAAATGAAAACCGGCATGGGTTCATGGAAGGCAAATCCTGTGTCACAAACCTTCTGGAGTTTTATGACAAGGTAACAGAAGTAAGACAGGAGAGAGAGTGGTGAGTTGATTGCATTTTCCTAGACTGCCTTTGACACAGTTCCCAACAAGAGATTAGTGCAGAAGCTGGAGGATCAGGCGCATATAACATGGAGGGCACTGCAATGGATCAGGGAATACCTGACAGGGAAGCAACAACGAGTCATGGTACATGAAGAGGTATCACAGTGGGCGCCTGTGACGCGCGGGGTCCCACAGGGGTCAGTTCTAGGACCAGTGCTATTTTTGATATCGAACGACATGATGGAAGGAATAGACTCTGAAGTGTCCCTATTTGCAGATGATGTGAAGCTGATGAGAAGAATTAAATCGGATGAGGATGAGGCAGGACTGCAAAGGGACCTGGACAGGCTGGACATGTGGTCCAGAAACTGGCTTCTCGAATTCAGTCCCTACAAATGCAAAGTCATGAAGATTGGGGAGGGGCAAAGAAGACCGCAGACAGAGCATAGGCTAGATGGACAAAGACTACAGACCTCACTCAGGGAGAAAGACCTTGGGGTGACCATAACACCGAGCACGTCACCGGAGGCACACATCAACCAAATAACTGCTGCAGCATACGGGCGCCTGGCAAACCTGAGAATAGCGTTCCGATACCTTAATAAGGAATCGTTCAAGACACTGTACAATGTGTATGTTAGACCCATACTGGAGTATGCAGCACCAGTCTGGAACCCACACCTGGTCAAGCACGTCAAGAAGTTAGAGAAAGTACATAGGTTTGCAACAAGGCTAGTCCCAGAGCTCAGGGGAATGTCGTACTAGGAAAGGTTGAGGGAAATCGGACTGACGAAACTGGAGGTCAGAAGGGTCAGGTGAGACATGATAACGACATACAAGATACTGCGGGGAATAGACAAGGTGGACAGAGATAGGATGTTCCAGAGAGGGGACACAGAAAGAAGGGGTCACAACTGGAAGCTGAAGACTCAGACGAGTCACAGGGACGTTAGGAAGTATTTCTTCAGTCATAGATTCGTCAGGAAGTGGAATAGCCTAGCAAGTGAAGTAGTGGAGGCAGGAACCATACATAGTTTTAAGAAGAGGTATGACAAAGCTCAGGAAGCAGAGAGGGAGAGGACCTAGTAGCGATCAGTGAAGAGGCGGGGCCAGGAGCTGAGTCTCGACCCCTGCAACCACTATTATTTGAGTACACACACACACACACACACACACACACACACACACACACACACACACACACACATACATACACATACATTCATACACACACACATACACACACACACATACACACACACACATACACACACACGCATACACACACAAATACACATGCACACACAAATACACACACACACACATACACACACACACATACACACACACACACATACATACACACATACATACACACACACATACACACACACATACATGCACACACACATACATGCACACACACATACATGCACACACACATACATGCACACACACACTATACACACACAAACTCACACAACAGGCCTAGTGTCTAATCGACATGTGCCTAGGACAAAATGGTAACTAACACACACACACACCACCCAAGGTGTTAATTGCAGTGATATATAACCCACCACAGAACAGCAGAAGGCCAAGACAAGAGTATGATGAGAGTAATAGAGTGATGGTTGACATACTGGCAGAAGTGGCCAGAAGGGCTCATGCGAGCAGGCGAAGCTGCTGATCATGGGTGACTTCAACCACAAGGAAATCGACTGGTAGAATTTGGAGTCACATCGGGGCTAAGAAACGTGGAGGGCTAAGATGATGGAGGTGGTACTGGAAACCTTATGTACCAACCCGTAAGGGACACTACCAGGGAGAGAGAAGAGGATGAACAAGCGAGACTGGACCTAGTATTCACCGTAAGCTGTGCAGATATTGAGGACATCACATATGAAAGACCCCTCAGGGCCAGCGATCATGTGGTTCAGAGTTTCGAATACATAGTAGAGTTACAAGTGGAGGGGAAAGCAGGAAGGGCAGGACGAATGAAGCCAAACTACAAGAAATGGGACTACGCAGGCGTGAAGAACTTCCTACACTGGGTTCAGTGGAACAAAGAACTGGCACGGAAGTCAGTAATCGAGATGATGGAATATGTGACAACAATATGCAAAGAAGCTGACGAGAGTTTTGTACCCAAGGGTAACAGGAATAAAGAAAATATTAGGGTGAGCCCATGGTTCACCCGAAGGTGCAGGGAGGCCAAAACCAAGTGTGCTAAGGAATGGGTGAGATATAGAAGGCAAAGGACCCAGGAGAATAAGGAGAGCAGTCGTAGAGCCAGAAATGAATATGCACTGGTAAGAAGGGACGCCCCAAGACAATATGAGAATGACATAGCAACGAAAGCCAGATCTGACCCAAAGCTGTTGTACAGCTACATCAGGAGGAAAACAACAGTCAAGGACCAGGTAATTAGGCTGAGGAAGGAAGGAGGGGAGGTCACAAAAATTGACCGCGAAGTATTGGAGGAGCTCAACATGCGATTCAAAGAAGTGCTTGCAAAGGAGACGGAAGGGCCTCCAGAAAGGCGGAGAGGTGGGATACACCATCAAGTGTTGGACACAATACATACAGCCGAGGAAGAAGTGAAGAGGTTGCTAAGTGAACTAGATACCTCCAAGGCGATGGGGCCGGATAACATCTCTCCGTGAGTCATGAGAGAGGGAGCTGAGGAGCTTTGTGTACCACTAGCAACTATCTTCAACGCATTTGTCGAAACAGGGCGACTACCTGAAGTATGGAAGACAGCAAATGTAGTCCCAATCTTTAAAAAAGGAGACACACCAGTGTCACTGACGTGTATAGTATGCAAGGCCATGGAGAAGATTGTCAGATGAGTGGTTGAGCACCTAGAAAGGAATGAGCTTATCAACGACAGCCAGCATGGTTTCAGGGACGGGAAATCCTGCGTCACAAACCTACTGGAGTTCTATGACAGGGTGACAGGAGCAGTAAGACAAGATAGAGAGAGGTGGGTAGACTGCATTTTCTTGGACTGTAAGAAGGCGTTTGACACAGTTCCACACAAGAGATTAGTGCAAAAGCTGGAGGACCAGGCAGGGATGACAGGGAAGGCACTAAAATGGATCAGGGAATACCACGTACCATGATGGTACGTGGCGAGGTGTCAGAGTGGGCGCCTGTAACGAGCAGGCCCCTCAAGGAAGGTTCCTTGATGTTGGTGAGGGGCTCTTAATTTAGGGAATTGGATCTGTGCTCCAGTTCCCCGAATTAAGCCTGAATGCCTTCCACATCTTCCCCCAGGCTCTATAATCCTCCGGGTTTAGCGCTTCCCCCTTGATTATAATAATAATAATAGTGTAACGAGCAGGGTGCCACAGGGGTCAGTTCTAGGACCAGTGCTGTTTCTGGTATTTATGAACTACGTGACGGAAGGAATAGACTCCGAAGTGTCCCTGTTTGCAGATGATGTGAAGTTGATGAGAAGAATTCAATCGGACGAGGACCAGGCAGAAATACAGAAGGATCTGGACAGGCTGCAAGCCTGGTCCAGCAACTGGCTCCTGGAGTTCAACCCCACCAACTGCAAAGTCATGAAGATTGGGGAAAGGCAAAGAAAACCGCAGAGTACAGTCTAGGGGGCCAGAGACTACAAACCTAACTCAAAGGAAAGGATCTTGGGGTGAGTATAACACCGAGTACATCTCCTGAGGCGCACATCAACCAAATAACTGCCTCAGCATACGGGCAAACTTAAGAACAGCATTCCGGCATCTTAGTAAGGAGTCATTCAGGACCCTGTACACTGTGTACGTTAAGCCCATACTGGAGTATGCAGCGCCAGTTTGGAACCCTCACCTAGCCAAGCATATCAGGAAACTAGAGAAAGTGCTAAGGTTTTCGACAAGACTAGTCCCTTAACCTCTCCTGCGAGGAGAGGTTAAGGGAAATCAACCTGACGATATTGGAAGATAGGAGAGATAGGGGGGATATGATAACGACATATAAAATACTGAGAGGAATCGACAAGGTGGACAGAGACAGGATGTTCCAGAGTTGGGACACAGTAACAAGGGGTCACAGTTGGAAGTTGAAGACTGAGATGAATCACAGGGATGTTAGGAAATATTTCTTCAGTGACAGAGTTGTCAGGAAGTGGAAGAGTCTGGGTAGTGATGTAGTGGAGGCAGGATACATATATAGCTTTAAGAAGAGGTATGATAAAGTTCATGGAGTGGGAAGAGTGACCGAGTAGCGGCCAGTGAAAAGGCGGGACCAGGAGCTGTGACTCTACCCCTGCAAGCACAAGTAGGTGAGTACAACTAGATGAGTACACACACGCACACATCAACCAAATAACCGCTGCAGCATACGGGCGCCTGGCAAACCTGAGAATAGCGTTCCGATACCTTAATAAGGAATCGTTCAAGACACTGTACACTGTGTATGTTAGGCCCATACTGGAGTATGCAGCACCAGTCTGGAACCCACACCTGGTCAAGCACGTCAAGAAGTTAGAGAAAGTACAAAAGTTTGCAACAAGGCTAGTCCCAGAGCTCAAGGGAATGTCGTACGAGGAAAGGTTAAGGGAAATCGGACTGACGACACTGGAGGACAGAAGGGTCAGGGGAGACATGATAACGACATACAAGATACTGCGGGGAATAGACAAGGTGGACAGAGATAGGATGTTCCAGAGAGGGGACACAGGGACAAGGGGTCACAACTGGAAGCTGAAGACTCAGACGAGTCACAGGGACGTTAGGAAGTATTTCTTCAGTCATAGAGTTGTCAGCAAGTGGAATAGCCTAGCAAGTGAAGTAGTGGAGGCAGGAACCATACATAGTTTTAAGAAGAGGTATGACAAAGCTCAGAAAGCAGAGAGAGAGAGGATCCAGTAGCGATCAGTGAAGAGGCGGGGCCAGGAGCTGAGTCTCGACCCCTGCAACCACAATTAGGTGAGTGCAATTAGGTGAGTACACACAGACAGACAGACAGACAGACACACAGACACAGACACAGACACACACACACACACACACACACACACACACACACACACACACACACACACACACACACACACACACACACACACACACACACACACACACACACACCTCAGATGATGCGAATAATGCCACATATAAACTTGCATCTCAGCACCTGTGTGAGATAAGACCAGCTGGTCACCATCCCTACCTCCAACATTAATGAGCTGCCTTTTTAGCTGCCTCCGCTAATACACCTTATTAAAACATGTTTATATAAGACGGGAGGGGACCGCGACGCTTTAATTATCTCGATTCCCGTTCTGTATGGTCAAGTTACTGGGACGGGAATTTATTATTCACTTAGCACTCTGAAAAATTTTCTGGGTTTTATTTTTGTGAATATAATAACAACAATACTACTACTGCTACTACTACTACTACTACTACTACTACTACTACTCCTACTACTACTACTACTACTACTACTACTACTACTACTACTGCTACCATTACTACTACATCTACTACTACCACCACCAAGACCACCACTACCACTACTACTGTTACTATTACCACCACCACTACTACTACTACTACTACTACTACTACTACTGCTGCTACTACTTCCACTACCACTACTACTACTACTACTACTGCTACTACTACTACTACTACTACTACTGCTACGACCCCCACCACCACCACTACTACTACTACTGCTACTACTTCCACTACTACTACTACTACTACTACTACTACTACTACTACTGCTACTACTACTTCCACTACTACTACTACTGCTACGACCCCCACCACCACCACTACTACTACTACTACTACTGCTACTACTACCACCACTACTACTATTACCGCTATTAATACTACTACTACTACTATCACCACCACCACCACTACTACTACTACTACTACTACTGCTACTATCACCACCACCACTACTACTACTACTACTACTGCTACTATCACCACCACCACCACTACTACTACTACTACTGCTACTATCACCACCACCACCACTACTACTACTACTACTACTACTGCTATGACCCTCACCATCACCACTACTACTACTACTGCTACGACCCCCACCACCACCACCACTACTACTACTACTACTGTTGCTACGACCCCCACCACCACCACTACTACTACTACTACTGCTACTACTACCACCACTACTACTATTACCGCTATTAATACTACTACTACTACTACCACCACCACCACTGCCACTGCTATTACTACTACTGCTACTACCACCATCACCACTACTACTACTACTACTACTACTACTACTACTACTACTACCACTACTACCACTACTACTACTACTACTACTACTACTACTACCACCACAACCACTACTACTACTACCTCTACTGCTACGACCCCCACCACCACCACTACTACTGCTACGAATCCCACCACCACCACTACTACTACTACTGCTACGACCCCCACCACCACCACTACTACCACTACTACTACTGCTACGACCCCCACCACCACTACTACTACTACTGCTACGACCCCCACCACCACCACCACTACTACTACTACTACTGCTACGACCCCCACCACCACCACCACTACTACTACTACTACTACGACCCCCACCACCACCACCACCACTACTACTACTACTACTACTGCTACGACCCCCACCACCACCACCACTACTACTACTACTACTACTACTACTACTACTGCTACTACTACCACCACTACTACTATTACTGCCATTAATACTACTACTACTACTACTACTACTACCACCACTACAGCTATTAGTACTACTACCACCATCACCACCACCACTACCATTGCTACTACTACTACTGCTACTACCACCACCACCACCACCACTACTACTACTACTACTACTACTACTACTACTAATACTACTACTACTGCTACTACCACCACTACTACTACTACTACTACTACTACTACTACTACTACTACTACTACTACTACTACTACCACCACCCCCACCACCACCATTACCACTACTACTACTACCGCTACTACTACCAACACTACTACTACTACCGCTACTAATACTACCAAACCCACCACTACTATTACCACTACTACCACCACTACTACCGCCATTACCACTATTACTACTGTTACTATCACCACTACTACTACTACTGTTACCACCACCACTCCCACTACTACTACTGCTGCTACTACCACCACTACTACTAGTAGTAGTCGTAGCACTACTACTTCTAGTATGACTACTACTAATACACAGAGTATACTTCACTACGTACAGGTAATGTGCAGCCTCAATGATCTTCATGTAGTCGATAGACTTTAAACCTAACAAACAATCTTTTATAGATCCTATGTACGGTATACTGAGTAGAGACTGCTCTTGTGTCCGCAGTTATACACACTGAAATGCGTATATGTAAGTTTATATACATATATTGTACAGATGACGTGCAGCTGAATCACCTTCTTGAAGTCGATGGGATTAAAACTTAGCAAACTGAATATAATTTTTTTAGTAGTGCTACAAGCTTCCCAGAGAGTTGGGTGAAGATGGTCACCCTTGAGCGCCGCTAGTGATTGCTCTGTCACACACTGATACCTCCCTGTGGCTGCAGATCCCTGTCACCAGGACTGTGGTTTGAGTCGTCTTCCCACGCAAGTGTCACAAAGACTGCGCTACCAGAGCCACAATCCCAGTAGATCTGACTTAGTGTCGTTGTGTCTTGCACGACCCCCAACCCTCTTGTCCTGTCGTGGAAGCCTTAACAGAATCTGTATTTGGAGGAGTTGCTAGACGTATCCTGACCATAAATGGGCGACTTGAGGCTCAGGAGATAGAGGACTGTGGCAGCTTAGCCAGGTGACGCCTACTCTCTCTTACTTGGTATGAGAAATCAATCGATTACAATATTACCCTCATTTAATATTTTATTTTACAATGTTGGCCACAACAAGAAAAATAAATATCAACGAATGTGACTACGTCCATTTATGAGCTGAGGCCTTTATGCAATGAAAAGGTTTGTTGAGGAGTGTTGATCAAGAGGACTGTCATGGCCAACACCAGTTACCCACCCTAAACCTGACATTTCTTGCTATCTCTTCAAACTGCCTAACTTGAACACATGAGATAATTTTGCTTTTTCTCAATAAGGTTTTGTTGTTTTGGTTTTTGTTACTGTTTAATTACCTATTTGTAACGTCTTATCTGATTTTCCAAGGGTTCAGTTTTAGCTGTGTGGTCCGTATCTTAGTCGAGTGTTGTCAGTTCTCTGAGATGGTATTTGCTATTAAAATCCATGTATGGATCCATACTCAATTATATTGTGCTTTATCACCTACCTCTTGGCTGAGACACTGAATACCTCGTCTTCCACTGTCTTCTGTACATATTTCAACAATCTTCAGATTATGTCCTTGTATTGATAAGTCACTGGATGGCGATACGTCTACAAGGATACCTAGATGTTACACATGTGTCTAAATTCTTCAATTTGTCGGTATTGTATACCACTGATGTAATACTCATAGCTATATCAAGATCTTCCAAAATGACAGACTTATCATCCAGGAACCTAACCTTTGTCACAGACATTATTTAGAATCCTCTCTCATCGCTATTACCAACGCCATCACTCAAAACATTGGCAGTTTTATGATTTCGAAAATTCTTGTCCAACAAAATATAGTGAACCCAAGTAGAACACAGTCGACACTTACCTCAACCCTCTACTCCGCGAAGCACCTGACTTGTCCAGCTATATATTATATTTTTCTTCTATTTGTATTGTATTGATAAAGTCACTGGTTGGCGAAACGTCTTCGTAATAAATGTCCTCATTACCACATATGTGTCTTTCTTATATACCTATCGGTGTTAATCACCATTTGTTACCGTGAAGCCTTTTTTGCAGTCTAAGAATATATCTTGATGTAGGGACACGCCTTGCCTCCCTCACTCCACTGCATCATAAGTTTACTTCAAAACAAGTGAAGCAACAAAAACAAATGTACACCTTAAACTCTCAGTATTTGCAGTACATCGGTACAGGTGGAGTTTTATCTCTTAAAATTTGAGCAAGATCAAGTAGCTAAATTAGTCTTTGTGCAAAATTGGAAATTTGTATGAGGTGTTAATTTACGTGAGTATATCTAGCAGTACATAAAGTGTCGAGAAAGTCGATTTTTTTAAGAGACTTCTCCTTATTTAATTTACTTGGTTGTTGCTACTGTATATATGTTGACGTTCAGTGCAAGCTCTTGTAGAGTCATTAGAGTTATATTTCAGGTTTTTATATTCAATGTGGAGGTTGTGAAGGAGCTAATAAGCCAAGCCAGTTCTTAGAACTAAGATTGACTTGGCTTATTAGGTCCCTGATATGAGTCAATGGATCCACGTCCCGTCACATCACTCATCAAGTGTCTTCAAGTGCTTTGTGAGTTAACTATAACAAGCCCACTCAACACACACACACACACACACACACACACACACACACACGAATGCACTCACAGAAACAAAACTCACCAGAATAATAACAGATTCAATCTTTCCATCCGGATACCAAATCCTCAGGAAAGACAGAGGGAGGAGAGGGGGAGGAGGAGTTGCACTGCTTATTAAAAACCAGTGGAATTTTGAGAAAATGGAAGGAATGGATGGCATGGGCGAAACGGACTACTTAGTAGGAACAATCCAGTCTGAGGGACATAAGGTGATAATTGCAGTAATGTACAACCCACCACAGAACTGCAGGAGGCCAAGAGAAGAATACGATGAGAGCAACAGAGCACTGATCGACACACTAGCCGAGGTGGCCAGGAGAGCACACATGGGGGGAGCAAAGTTACTAGTTATGGGTGATTTCAATCACAAGGAGATTGACTGGGAAAACCTGGAGCCCCATGGGGGTCCCGAAACATGGAGAGCCAAGATGATGGATGTGGTACTGGAAAACCTCATGCATCAACATGTTAGAGACACTACCAGAGAGAGAGGAGAGGATGAACCAGCAAGGCTGGACCTTGTATTCACCATGAGTAGTTCGGACATCGAGGGTATCATGTATGAAAGGCCCCTGGGAGCTAGTGATCATGTGGTTCTGTGCTTCGACTACATAGTTGAGCTCCAAGTGGAGAGAGTAGCAGGAATAGGCTGGGAAAAACCAAACTACAAAAGGGGGAACTACTCAGGCATGAGGAACTTCCTTCAAGACATTCAGTGGGAGAGGGAACTGACAGGAAAACCAGTACAAGAAATGATGGACTATGTAGCAACAAAATGCAAGGAGGCAGAGGAGAGGTTTGTTCCCAAGGGAAACAGAAATAATGGGAAGAACAGAACGAGTCCTTGGTTCACCCAAAGGTGTAGGGAGGCAAAAACTAGGTGTACTAGAGAATGGAAAAGGTACAGAAGACAGAGAACTCAGGAAAATAAAGAAATCAGCCGAAGAGCCAGAAACGAATATGCACAGATAAGAAGGGAGGCTCAGAGACAATATGAAAATGACATAGCATCAAAAGTAAAGACTGACCCGAAGCTGTTGTACAGCCACATCAGGAGGAAAACAACAGTCAAGGACCAGGTAATCAGACTGAGGAAGGGTGATGGGGAATTCACAAGAAACGACCAAGAGGTATGTCAGGAGCTCAACACAAGATTTAAAGAGGTATTTTCAGTGGAAAGCAGTAGGACTCCAGGAAATCAGAACAGGGGGCACACCAGCAAGTGCTGGATGAGGTACATATAACCAAGGAGGAGGTGAAGAAGCTGCTATGCGAACTTGACACCTCAAAGGCGGTGGGACCAGACAACATCTCTCCATGGGTCCTTAAAGAGGGAGCAGAGATATTGTGTGAGCCATTAACAAAGATCTTCAACACATCATTTGAAACTGGGCAACTCCCTGAGGTATGGAAAATGGCAAATGTAGTCCCAATTTTTAAAAAGGGAGACAGACATGAGGCACTAAACTACAGACCTGTATCACTAACGTGTATAGTATGCAAGGTCATGGAGAAGATCATCAGGAGGAGAGTGGTGGGGCACCTGGAAAGAAACAAGTGTATAATTGACAACCAGCACGGTTTCAGGGAAGGAAAATCCTGTGTCACAAACCTACTAGAGCTTTATGACAAGGTGCCAGAAGTAAGACAAGAGAGAGAGGGGTGGATCGACTGCATATTTTTGGACTGCAAGAAGGCCTTCGACACAGTTCCTCACAAGAGGTTACTGCAAAAGCTAGAGGATCAGGCACACATAACAGGAAAGGCACTGCAATGGATCAGAGAATACCTGACAGGGAGGCAACAACGTGTCATGGTACGCGACGAGGTGTCAGAGTGGGCGCCTGTGACAAGCGGGGTTCCACAGGGGTCAGTCCTAGGACCTGTGCTGTTCTTGGTATATGTGAACGACATAACGGAAGGGATAGACTCAGAAGTGTCCTTGTTTGCAGATGATGCGAAGTTAATGAGAAGAATCAAATCGGACGAGGATCAGGCAGGACTACAAAGAGACCTGGACAGGCTACAAGCCTGGTCCAGCAACTGGCTCCTTGAATTTAACCCTGCCAAATGCAAAGTCATGAAGATTGGGGAAGGGCAAAGAAGACCGCAGACACAATATAGTTTAGATGGCCAAAGACTGCAAACCTCACTCAAGGAAAAAGATCTGGGGGTGAGCATAACACCGAGCATATCTCCTGAGGCGCACATCAATCAGATAACTGCTGCAGCATACGGGCGCCTGGCAAACCTACGGATAGCGTTCCGATACCTCAGTAAGGATTCGTTTAAGACTCTGTATACCATTTACGTCAGGCCCATACTGGAGTATGCAGCACCAGTTTGGAATCCACACCTAGTCAAGCACGTCAAGAAATTAGAGGTAAGTGCAAAGGTTTGCAACAAGACTAGTCCCAAAGCTACGGGGATTGTCCTACGAAGAAAGGTTGAGGGAAATCGGCCTGACGACACTGGAGGACAGGAGGGTCAGGGGAGACATGATAACGACATATAAAATACTGCGCGGAATAGACAAGGTGGACAAAGACGGGATGTTCCAGAGAAGGGACACAGACACAAGAGGTCACAATTGGAAGTTGAAGACTCAGATGAATCAAAGGGATGTTAGGAAGTATTTCTTCAGTCATAGAGTAGTCAGGCCGTGGAATAGCCTAGAAAGTGACGTAGTGGAGGCGGGAACCATACATAGTTTTAAGGCGAGGTATGATAGAGCTCATGGGGCAGGGAGAGAGAGGACCTAGTAGCAATCAGCGAAGAGGCGGGGCCAGGAGCTGCGACTCGACCCCTGCAACCACAAATAGGTGAGTACAAATAGGTGAGTACACACACACACACACACACACACACACACACATACACACACACACACACACACACACACACACACACATACACACACACACACACACACACACACACACACACACACACACACACACACACACACACACACACACACACACACACACACACACACGCGCGCGCGCGCACACACACACAGGGAGAACTTGGAGCCACATGGGAGCCAAGACACATGGAGGGCTAAGATGATGGAGGTGGTACTGGAAAATTTCATGCACCAACACGTAAGGGACACTACAAGAGAGAGAGGAGAGGATGAACTAGCAAGACTGGCCCTAGTATTCACCTTGAGTAGTGCAGATATTGAGGCCATCACATATGAAAGACCCCTTGGGGCCAGCGATCATGTGATTTTAAGCTTCGAATACACAGTAGAGCTAGAAGTGGAGGGGGAAGCAGGAAGGCCAGGACGAATGAAGCCAAACTACAAGAAAGGGGACTACACGGGAATGAGGAACTTCCTGAACGGGATTCAGTGGGACAGAGAACTGGCAGGGAAGCCAGTTAATGAGATGATGGAATATGTAGCAACAATGTGCAAGGAGGCTGAGGAGAGGTTTGTACCCAAGGGTAACAGGAATAATGAAAAAGCCAGGATGAGCCCATGGTTCACCCAAAGGTGCAGGGAGGCAAAAACCAAGTGTGCTAGGGAATGGAAGAAATATAGAAGGCAAAGGACCCAGGAGAATAAGGAGAGCAGTCGTAGACCCAGAAATGAATATGCACAGATAAGAAGGGAGGCCCAACGACAATATGAAAACGACATAGCAGCGAAAGCCAAATCTGACCCGAAGCTGTTATACAGCCACATCAGGAAGAAAACAACAGTCAAGGACCAGGTAATCAGGCTAAGGAAGGAAGGAGGAGAGACAACAAGAAATGACCGTGCAGTATGTGAGGAACTCAACAAGAGATTTAAAGAAGTGTTCACAGAGGAGACAGAAGGGGCTCCAGAAAGACGGAGAGGTGGGGGACACCGCCAAGTGCTGGACACAGTACACACAACTAAGGAAGAAGTGAAGAGGCTTCTGAGTGAGCTAGATACCTCAAAGGCAATGGGGCCGGATAACATCTCTCCATGGGTCCTGAGAGAGGGAGCAGAGGCGCTATGTGCACCCCTAACAATAATATTCAATACATCTATCGAAACAGGGAGATTGCCTGAGGCATGGAAGACAGCAAACGTAGTCCCAGTCTTTAAAAAAGGAGACATACATAAAGCACTATACTACAGACCAGTGTCACTGACAAGTATAGTATGCAAAGTCATGGAGAAGATTATCAGGAGAAGAGTGGTGGAACACTTAGGAAGGAATGATCTCATCAGCAGCAGCCAACATGGTTTCAGGGATGGGAAATCCTGTGTCACAAACCTACTGGAGTTCTATGACATGGTGACAACAGTAAGACAAGAGAGAGAGGGGTGGGTGGACTGTATTTTCTTGGACTGCAAGAAGGCGTTTGACACAGTTCCACACAAGAGATTAGTGCAAAAACTGGAGGAGCAAGCAGGGATAACAGGGAAGGCACTACAATGGATCAGGGAATACTTGTCAGGAAGACAGCAGCTAGTCATGGTACGTGGTGAGGTGTCAGAGTGGGCACCTGTGACCAGCGGGGTCCCACAGGGGTCAGTCCTAGGACCAGTGCTGTCTCTGGTATTTGTGAACGACATGACGGAAGGAATAGACTCCGAAGTGTCCCTGTTTGCAGATGACGTGAAGTTGATGAGAAGAATTCTTTCGATCGAAGACCAGGCAGAACTACAAAGGGATCTGGACAGGCTGCAGACCTGGTCCAGCAATTAGCTCCTGGAGTTCAACCTCACCAAGTGCAAAGCCATGAAGATTGGGGAAGGGCAAAGAAGACCGCAGACGGAGTACAGTCTAGGGGGCCAGAGACTACAAACCTCACTCAAGGAGAAAGATCTTGGGGTGAGTATAACACCAGACACATATCCTGAAGCGCACATCAACCAAATAACTGCTGCAGCATATGGGCGCCTAGCAAACCTCAGAACAGCATTCCGACATCTTAATAAGGAATCGTTCAGGACCCTGTACACCGTGTACGTTAGGCCCATATTGGAGTATGCGGCACCAGTTTGGAACCCACACCTAGCCAAACACGTAAAAAAACTAGAGAAAGTGCAAAGGTTTGCAACAGGACTAGTTCCAGAGCTAAGAGGTATGTCCTTTGAGGAGAGGTTAAGGAAAATCAACCTGACGACACTGGAGGACAGGAGAGGTATGGAGGACATGATAATGACATACAAAATACTGAGAGGAATTGACAAGGTGAACAAAGTCAGGATGTTCCAGAGATGGGACACAGCAACAAGGGGACACATTTGGAAGTTGAAGACACAGATGAATCACAGGGATGTTAGGAAGTATTTCTTCAGCCACAGAGTAGTCAGGAAGTGGAATAGTTTGGGAAGCGATGTAGTGGAGGCAGGATCCATACATAGCTTTAAGCAGAGGTATGATAAAGCTCACGGTTCAGGGGGAATGACCTAGTAGCTACCAGTGAAGAGGCGGGGCCAGGAGCTTGGACTCGACCCCTGCAACCTCAACTAGGTGAGTACAACTAGGTGAGTACACACACACACACACGCACACACACACACACACACACACACACACACACACACACACACACACACACACACACACACACACACACACACATACACACATACACACATACACACATACACCTACACATACACACACACGTACACACACACATATACATACAAACACACACACACACACACACAGGAGCTGAGTCTCGACTCCTGCAAACACATTAGCCCATAAATCCCCCCACCACACACACACATTTTTACGATAAGCTGAAGCAGCTAGAACATCCCAACAAGATAAAAACAAAATGGGCTCTCAAAAGGGAGGACGTAAAGGCTAGGGAACCGATAATGGCTGGTCGGAAAAGGAAGAATGGGTAGAACGGCTCAAGAACAAAATGGAACAACAATGAGAGAAAAGGTTAAATGAGCTTTGCAGTAACATGTTAGAGCAAATATCTGCAGAGAGCAAGACGTGGGAATCACGAGCTGTAGTAGCTGAGGCAAAGATACACAGATTGGAGGAAGAAATGGATGCACTGAAGCAGGATCTAAAAATGAGGTAGCGAGGGGACTGAAGGAGGGGATGGATCTAAACAGTCTTTTGCAGCAGTAATATCAGGCCATCATGGTGTCTGGGAGATGATTAGGGAAACAGCAAAGGCGATGCTTAAATCAGATCCAGAGATACAGAGGGATGTGAAGTTAATGAGGAGAATCAAATCGGTCGAGGATTAGGCAGGACTACAAAGAGATCTGGACAGGCTACAAGATTGGTCCAGCAACTGGCTCCTTGAATTTAACCCCACCAAATGCAAAGTCATGAAGATCACGGAAGGGCAAAGAAGACCGCAGACACAATATAGTCTAGGTGGAAAAAGACTGAAAACCTCACTCAAGGAAACAGATCTTGGGGTGAGTATAACACTGAGCACATCTCCTGAGGCGCACATCAGTCAGATAGCTGCTGCAGCGTACGGGCGTGTGGCAAACCTAAGAATAGCGTTCCGATACCTCAGTAAGGAATCGTTCAAGACTCTGCACACCATATACGTCAGGCCCATACTGGAGTATGTAGCACCAGTTTGGAATCCACACCTGGTCAAGCACGTCAAGAAATTAGAGAAGGTGCAAAGGTTTGCAACAAGACTAGTCCCAGAGCTAAGGGGAATGTCCTACGAAGGAAGGTTAAGGGATATTGGCCTGACGACACTGGAGGACAGGAGGGTCAGGGGAGACATGAAAACGACATATAAAATGCTGCGTGTAATAGACAAGGTGGACAGAGACAGGATGTTCCAGAGATGGGACACAGAAACGAGAGGTCACAATTGGAAGTTGAAGACTCAGATGAGTCAAAGGGATGTTAGGAAGTATTTCTTCAGCCATAGAGTCGTCAGGAAGTGGAATAGCGTAGCAAGTGACATAGTGGAGGCAGGAACCATACATAGCTTTAAGACGAGGTATGACAAAGCTCAGGAAGCAGAGAGAGAGAGGACCTAGTAGCGATCAGTGAAGAGGCGGGGCCAGAAGCTGAGTCTCGACCCCTGCATCCACAATTAGGTGAGTACAATTAGGTGAGTACAATTAGGTGAGTACACACACACACACACACACACACACACACACGCAGCCAGTCAACCCTACACAAAAACTCATTAATTAACGCACAATTAGCTATCTCTCGGTCAATTATCCCAATTTTGGCTAGTAGATAACATGTAAATACAGGTCATATAATTTGTTGCTCACTCCAACTACCGTAACTTATGATAGCTTGAACCTGCAACCCAACATTAATTTTATCTCCATGAACGTTGCAAGTTATCACTGGTGTGATTTATTTGTCTCCCGGCAGCTGTGTGTTATATGGTTTATGAGGTGTTTCGTTATATTTCGGACGTATCGAAGAAGGTGAAGGTGGGAGGGTTTGTCTCTCACTCGCATCACATGTACACTACCAGTCATGGTGGTGAACAATTTATATATACACACTTCTAAGTATATATGTGCTGAGATTTACACCTCTTAGTGTATATTCACGAAGATACACGCCTCTTAGTGTATATACATTGAGAGATACAAACGTCTTGGTGTATACACTCTGAGATATACATACCGCTAGTATATATACACTAAGAGATACACATTTCTATGTCTATGCAGAGAAATACACACCTCCAGGTGTATATACATACACAGATACACACATCTAAGTGTATATACACTGAGAATTTCACACAACTAGATGTATATAAATAGTTCCACACTTCTCAGAGAAGTTGCAGAGTTTCACACCTCCCAGTGTATATACACAGTTTCACACCTCTCAGTGTATATACACAGTTTCACACCTCTCAGTGTATATACACAGAGTTTCACACCTCTCAGTGTATATACACTGAGTTTCACACCTCGCAGTGTATATACACAGAGTTTCACACCTCTCAGTGTATATACACAGTTTCACACCTTTCAGTGTATATACACTGAGTTTCACACCTCGCAGTGTATATACACAGAGTTTCACACCTCTCAGTGTATATACACAGAGTTTCACACCTTTCAGTGTATATACACTGAGTTTCACACCTCGCAGTGTATATACACAGAGTTTCACACCTCTCAGTGTATATACACAGAGTTTCACACCTTTCAGTGTATATACACTGAGTTTCACACCTCGCAGTGTATATACACAAAGTTTCGCATCTCTCAGTGTATATACACAAAGTTTCACACCTCTCAGTGTATATACACAAAGTTTCACACCTCTCAGTGTATATACACAAAGTTTCACACCTCTCAGTGTATATACACAAAGTTTCACACCTCTCAGTGTATATACACAAAGTTTCACACCTCTCAGTGTATATACACAAAGTTTCACACCTCTCAGTGTACATACACAAAGTTTCACACCTCTCAGTGTACATACACAAAGTTTCACACCTCTCAGTGTACATACACAAAGTTTCACACCTCTCAGTGTATATACACAAAGTTTCACACTAATATCTTTTCTATTTTGCACTATTTTACATGTCTCAGTATTTTTCTCTTCTTTTGTATACAATAACTATCATTTCTTCCTCATATTTCGTCACTACTTTTTAATTTAGTATAGTTGTGTAGTAGTAGAGTATCATTATTAATAAAAATCTATTATTACTGTACCATTTCTTTTCAACACGTCGGTAGTCTCCCACCGAGGCGGGTGAAAGAAACACTTTCACCATCATTCACACATAATCACTGTCTTTGCAGAGGTGCCCAGATGTGACAGGATATCACTCCAAACAGCCAATATCCCAAACCTCTCCTTTAAAGTGTAGGCGTTGTACTTCCCACCTCCTGGTCTCAAGTCAGGTTAACCAGTTTCCCTGAATCCCTTCACAAAATATTACCCTGTTCACACTCCAAGAGCTCGCCAGGTCCCAAAAACCATTCGTTTCCATTCACCCCTACCTAACACGTTCACACATGCCTGCTGCATGTCCAGGCCCCTTGCACACAAAACCTCTTTTATCCCCTCCTTCCATCCTGTCCTAGGTAGACTCCTACCCCTCCTCCCCTCCATTATCCTCATAATAACTATTTACAGCATTTAATAACTTACTACCTATTCCGCACACTTGCAACATCTGCCACGTTACTTCCCTTTTCATCCTATCATATGCCTTTTCTAAATCCATAAATGCAATAAATACATCCCTACCTTTATGTAAATGTTGCTCACATATATGCTTCAATGTGAACACTTGATCTACACATCCCCTACCCATTCTAAAGGCACCTTGTTCATCTGCAGTCCTGCTTTCTGTCTTACCTCTAATTCTTTCAATAATAATCCTACCATACACTTTACCTAGTATAATCAGCAAACTTATTTCCCTATAATATTTACAATTTCTTTTGTACCCCTTTCTCTGATATGAAGGAATCATACATGCTCCTCTTTCAAACATTTATTGAACAAATGTACTAACTACTCCAACATTATATCGCCTCCTGCTTTCAACATTTCTGTCATGATCCCGTCAGTTCCAGCTGCTTTACACCCTTTCATCCTACATAGTGCCTCACGCACCTTCAACACACATCTGGTTCTTCACTCCTAAAAGATGTTATACCTCTTTGGCCAGTGCATGAAATTACTGCCTCCCGCTCTTCATCAACATATAACAGTTCCTCAAAATATTCCCGCCATCTCTCCAATACCTGCAATTCACCATCTACTTACTCCCCTACTCTGTTTTTAACTCTCAAATCCATTCGTTCCCTAGGATTTCTTAACCTGTTTATCTCACTCCAAAATTTTTTCTTATTCTCGGCAAAATTTCTTGACCGCTTCACCCACTCTATTATTTGCTCTCCTTTTGCACTTTCTCACCACTCTCTTCACTTCTCTTTTAATCTCTATATACTACACCCTTCTTATATCACTTCTGCTCTGTAAAAATCTCTCATGTGCGATCATTATTCCACCAATCGTTCCTCTTTCCTCCTGCACCCACCCTCCTATGACCACAAACTTCTGCTCCGCATTCTAACATTGCCTTTTTAAAACTATCCCACCCCTCTTCAACCCCCATATTACCTATACTCTCTTTTGCCCACCTTTCTCCCACTAGTTCCTTATATCTCACCCTAACTTCCTCCTCCATTAGTTTATAAACTGTCACCTCTCTCTTAATTGCTGTTGCCGTTTTATTTTTGCTCCATCTACTTCTTATTCTAACTGTAGTTACAACTAAATAATGATCCGGTATATCTGTTGCCTATATAAACATGCACATCCTAAAGTCTACTCATCAACATTTTATCCACCAAACTACTTTCATTGCGTGCTGTATTATATGTTGTATACTTATTTATCACCTTTTTCCCTGGCATCCCAAACTTACCTACTACTCCCTCCACAAGAGTTTTATCCACTTTAGCATTTAGGTCCCCCACCACAGAACTCCCCACCCACTCAATCAACATCTCCCAAAATCATTCTCTCTCCTCTACACTTCTCTCTTCTCCAGGTGCATAAACACTTACTATAATCCACTTTTTACATCCCATCCTTATTTTACTCCACATAGTCCTTGAATTTATACCATTTTATTATCAATAATACATTAATTCTCCCTACAGTATAAAGAGTATGCCTTTTTTATTACCGTTGTTGTGCTATTTATGTTTTTACTTTATTATAACTAATACTTTTATTACAGTTGTACCATCTCCATCGTAGTGATAAATGATGATGTAGGTTCTGAACTCACTCTCCTTTACGATAATCAGTTCACTACAGACAGTAAACATTACCCAGCTAACCATGCTTAAGATGTAATAATGTTGGTAGAATTACGGACAATATGTTAGATACAAGGACACAAGTACAACTAATGCGACATTTTATTGTGGCAACGTTTCGAAACATTGCCACAATAAAATGTCACTTTATCTGCACTTGTGACCTTTTATCTAACGTGCTAAAGACGCATCCAGCTACAACAGAAACATAGCAACACAACTCTGCAGTAAACACTGTGTTGACATCAGTGCACTACTACACTCGCTAAACACAAACTTGACGAGTACGTAGAGTTTACGACATTTATGAGAGAAAACGTTTTCTCAACCAATGACTTCATCAGTCCTAGGCCTTATAATAAAGCCACTCGTGGCGAAACGTTTTCTCAAATAAATGTTCTGAAGTGAACATGACTGTCTTATATCAGTGGTATTCAATATAGACGAGATGATGGACTGGACACACGTGCACATGTGTCTAATTCTTCAACATGAGAGTTGTCACCCACAGCTTGTCGGTGTCACCAGACCATACATAACAAAGATAACTTCTATTATTATTACTGAAACATTACTAACGCATGATACAGTTTATAACTTACGTGGGTATGCAGCAGTACTGGAGTGTAGTCCTCATCAAACGGGAAGTGGAACTTCAATTTATTAGACTAAGAAGGTAAAATAGATCAATTCAATTGGTACTGGAGATAAACTTGGGGAAAACATAGTTGCTCAATCTATAACCAAAAATAATTAAAGACCTCAGTCACAGTACAAGAAATTTACTAATCACCTCACGCCAGCACATGAAACTTTATTAACAATCTTAAAGACTTATTCATTAATAACAAACAAGCTTTAAACCCCATTAAGGTTAGAGAGAGAGAGATGTACGTCTCTCAGTGTATATACACAGTATATTTTGAGTAGTAATTTTGGCATCTTAGTATTGTTGACTGGTAGTAAACAGGTTACATGAAGCCTTAATGACCCTCAGTGTATATACACCAATCGATGTGTATTTTCTGAGAGTTAGAGAACTCGGTGTAAATACACACACACACACACACATACACACACACACACACACACACACACACACACACACACACACACACACACACACACACACACACACACACACACATACACACACACACACACACACACACACACACACATCTTCTTGGACTGCAAGAAGGCCTTTGACACAGTTCCTCACAAGAGAATAGTGCAGTAGCTAGAGGATCAGGTGCGTATAACAGGAAGGGCACTGCGTTGGATCACAGAATACCTGACAGGGAGGCAACAACGAGTCATGGTACATGATGAGGTATCACCATGTACGTCAGGCCCATACTGGAGTATGCAGCACCTGTTTGGAACCCGCACTTGATCAAACACGTCAAGAAATTAGAGAAAGTGCAAAGGTTTGCGGCAAGGTTAGTTCCAGAGCT
>NW_027196515.1:0-20000 GCF_038502225.1 Cherax quadricarinatus | reverse complement strand
ACATGAAGCATTAAACTACAGACCAGTGTCACTGACATGTATAGTATGCAAAATCATGGAGAAGATTATCAGGAGAAGAGTGGTGGAACACCTAGAAAGGAATGATCTCATCAACAGCAGCCAACATGGTTTCAGGGACGGGAAATCCTGTGTCACAAACCTACTGGAGTTCTATGACATGGTGACAGCAGTAAGACAAGAGAGAGAGGGGTGGGTGGATTGCATTTTCTTGGACTGCAAGAAGGCGTTTGACACAGTTCCACACAAGAGATTAGTGCAAAAACTGGAGGAGCAAGCAGGGATAACAGGGAAGGCACTACAATGGATCAGGGAATACTTGTCAGGAAGACAGCAGCGAGTCATGGTACGTGGCGAGGTGTCAGAGTGGGCACCTGTGACCAGCGGGGTCCCGCAGGGGTCAGTCCTAGGACCAGTGCTGTTTCTGGTATTTGTGAACGACATGACGGAAGGAATAGACTCTGAGGTGTCCCTGTTTGCAGATGACGTGAAGTTGATGAGAAGAATACACTCGATCGAAGACCAGGCAGAACTACAAAGGGATCTGGACAGGCTGCAGACCTGGTCCAGCAATTGGCTCCTGGAGTTCAATCCCACCAAGTGCAAAGTCATGAAGATTGGGGAAGGGCAAAGAAGGCCGCAGACGGAGTACAGTCTAGGGGGTCAGAGACTACAAACCTCACTCAAGGAAAAAGATCTTGGGGTGAGTATAACACCAGGCACATCTCCTGAAGCGCACATCAACCAAATAACTGCTGCAGCATATGGGCGCCTAGCAAACCTCAGAACAGCATTCCGACATCTTAATAAGGAATCATTCAGGACCCTGTACACCGTGTATGTTAGGCCCATATTGGAGTATGCGGCACCAGTTTGGAACCCACACCTAGCCAAGCACGTGAAGAAACTAGAGAAAGTGCAAAGGTTTGCAACAAGACTAGTCCCAGAGCTAAGAGGTATGTCCTACGGGGAGAGGTTAAGGGAAATCAACCTGACGACACTGGAGGACAGGAGAGATAGGGGGGACATGATAACGACATACAAAATGCTGAGAGGAATTGACAAGGTGGACAAAGACAGGATGTTCCAGAGATTGGACACAGTAACAAGGGGACACAGTTGGAAGCTGAAGACACAGATGAATCACAGGGATGTTAGGAAGTATTTCTTCAGCCACAGAGTAGTCAGTAAGTGGAATAGTTTGGGAAGCGATGTAGTGGAGGCAGGATCCATACATAGCTTTAAGCAGAGGTTTGATAAAGCTCACGGCTCAGGGAGAGTGACCTAGTAGCGATCAGTGAAGAGGCGGGGCCAGGAGCTCGGACTCGACCCCCGCAACCTCAACTAGGTGAGTACAACTAGGTGAGTACACACACACACACACACACACACACACACACACACACATATATGATAAAGCTCAGGAAGCAGGTAGGGAGAGGACTAGTAGCGATCAGTGAAGAGGCGGGGCCAGGAGCTAGACTCGACCCCTGCAACCACATTTAGGTGAGTACAATTAGGTGAGTACACACACACACACACACACACCGGCGCATATAACAGGGAGGGCACTGCAATGGATCAGGGAATACCTGACAGGGAGGCAACAACGAGTCATGGTACGTGAAGAGATATCACAGTGGGCGCATGTGACGAGCGGGGTCCCACAGGGGTCAATTCTAGGATCAGTGCTATATTTGATATACGTGAATGACATGATGGAAGGGATAGACTCTGAAGTGTCCCTGTTCGCAGGTGATGTAAAGCTGATGAGAAGAATTAAATTGGATGAGGATCAGGCAGGACTACAAAGAGACCTGGATAGGCTGGACACGTTGTCCAGAAACTGGCTTCTCGAATTTAACCCTGCCAAATGCAAAGTCATGAAGATTGGGGAAGGGCAAATAAAACCGCAGACAGAGTATAGGCTAGGTGGACAAAGACTTTAAACCTCACTCAAGGAGAAAGATCTTGGTGTGACCATAACACCGAGCACGTCTCCGGAGGCACACATCAACTAAATAACTGCTGCGGCATATGGGCGCCTGGCAAACTTGAGAATAGCGTTCCGATACCTTAATAAGGAATCGTTGAAGACACTGTACACTGTGTACTTCAGGCCCATACTGGAGTATGCAGCACCAGTTTGGAACCCACACCTGGTCAAGCACGTCAAGAAGTTAGAGAAAGTACAAAGGCTTGCAACAAGGCTAGTTCCAGAGGTCAGGGGAATGTCCTACGATGAAAGGTTGAGGGAAAGCGGACTGACGACACTGGAGGACAGAAGGGTCTGGGGGAACATGATAACGACATACAAGATACTGCGTGGAATAGATAAGGTGGACAGTGACAGGATGTTCCAGAGAGGGAACACAGAAACAAGGGGTCACAATTGGAAGCTGAAGACTCAGACGAGTCACAGGTATGTTAGGAAGTATTTCTTCAGTCATAGAGTCGTCAGGAAGTGAAATACCCTAGCAAGTGACGTAGTGGAGGCAGGAACCATACAAAGCTTTAAGACGAGGTATGACAAAGCTCAGGGAGCGGAGAGAGAGAGAGAGAGAGAGAGAGAGAGAGAGCCTAGTAGCGATCAATGAAGAGGCGGGGCCAGGAGCTGAGTCTCGACCCCTGCAACCACAATTAGGTGAGTACACACACACACACACACACACACACACACACACACACACACACACACACACACACACACACACACACACACTCACACCCCCCCACACCCCCCCACACTCACACACACACACACACACACACACACACACACACACACAAAACGACATACAAAATACTGCGGGGAATAGACAAGGTGGACAGAGACAGGATGTTCCAGAGAGGGAACACAGAAACAAGGGGTCACAATTGGAAGTTGAAGACCCAGATGAGTCAAAGGGATGTTAGGAGTATTTCTTCAGTCACAGAGTAGTCAGGAAGTGGAATAGCCTAGCAAGTGAGGTAGTAGAGGCAGGAATCATACATAGCTTTAGGATGAGGTATGACAAAGCTCATGGAGCAGGGAGAGAGGGGACCTATTAGCACTCAGTGAAAAGGCGGGGCCAGGAGCTGAGTCTCGACCCCTGCAACCACAATTAGTTGACTACAATTAGGGAAGTACACACATAAGATAAGATAAGATAAGATTTTGTTCGGATTTTTAACCCCGGAGGGTTAGCCACCCAGGATAACCCAAGAAAGTCAGTGCGTCATCGAGGACTGTCTAACTTATTTCCATTGGGGTCCTTAATCTTGTCTCCCAGGATGCGACCCACACCAGTCGACTAACACCCAGGTACCTATTTGCTGCTAGGTGAACAGGACAATAGGTGTAAGGAAACGTGTCGGAATTTCCACCCGCCGGGAATCGAACCCGGGCCCTCCGTGTGTGAAGCGGGAGCTTTAGCCACCAGACCACCGGGCCACCACATATATCAATATATATTTACAGTAGACCATCACCTTTCGCTCCTCGAGATATTGCGTTTCCATCTGTTCGCGATTTGTTTTTTATACCTATTTCCACATTTCGCCCTGGAGGCTACCGCCTTATGCCCCGAATTTCGCCGCTTTTCGTCCTGAAAGTCGCCACCTTTCGCCCCGAAGGTCGCCACCTTTCGCCCCGAAGGTCGCCACCTTTCGCCCCGAAGGTCGCCACCTCTCGCCCTGAAGGTCGTCACCTTTCGCGGCAACTCTGCCTGTTTCCATCTTGCGCCTCGACAAGTCTAATCTTCACGGCGGCTCAGGCTCGCCAGTTAACTGTTATTTGCCAGTTAAATGGTGGTCAAACCATTCAGTATGGATGACAGGAGAATTATTTATTGACTGGTTAAGACACCATTTTGTTCCTGAGTCCTTCCTAATTGAATTTCCGGTTAGTAAGGACTCAGAGAGTTACAGAGGACGAGGGAGAAGAAGAGATAAACGGTTAACACTTCAAAAATAATGTAAGCAGTTTCAGTCATCCACTTCAGCTCACAACCTCAATCATCCACTTCAACCCATGAATCCCAGTCTTCCGTTTCTGCCAGTGAACCCCAACCATCCACTTCAGCTCACAAAAGCCATCCAACGACTTCGGCCCATGAAGGCCAGCCAATCACTTCACTCACCTCACATGAGGCCCAGTAAGGTCACGTCATACCTCCTCACTGACATCAAGCCACTTCAGCAATAACAACCAGAACTGAAGATAAGTGTATTCACATTAGTTATGCTAGGTTAGTTACATACTAATAACCTTCTTTAATGTGCCCAAAATTTCTGCTTGCATTTTAAAATCATTGTACAATACTTAGCTTATTATTTTATGTAAATTGTGTATTTACATGAAAAATGTTTGGGTTTTCTTGAGGTGACTTAGAACTTAAACTGTTTTAACCATAAGTTGTTCACGCCATCTGTCTCTCAGTCCACGGCAGGATTCGAACCTACACACTCGGGAGTGGAGACGGTACTGCGTACTTTGATCCAGAGTGTGTAGGTTCGAATCCTGCCATGGACTGAGAATAATGTTTGCAAATAATCTGAGAGGCAGTGTGGGGTGAGAGACAGTGCGGGGTGAGAGGCAGTGTGGGGTGAGAGACAGTGTGGGGTGAGAGACAGTGTGGGGTGAGAGACAGTGTGGGGTGAGAGACAGTGCGGGGTGAGAGACAGTGTGGGTGAGAGACAGTGTGCGTGAGAGACAGTGTGGGTGAGAGACAGTGTGGGTGAGAGACAGTGTGCGTGAGAGACAGTGTGGGTGAGAGACAGTGTGGGTGAGAGACAGTGTGGGTGAGAGACAGTGTAGGTGAGAGACAGTGTGGGTGAGAGACAGTGTAGGTGAGAGAACAGTTTGGGTGAGAGACAGTGTGGATGAGAGACAGTGTAGGTGAGAGAACAGTTTGGGTGAGAGACAGTGTGGATGAGAGACAGTGTAGGTGAGAGACAGTGGGTGAGAGACAGTGTGGGTGAGAGACAGTGTGGGTGAGAGACAGTGTGGGTGAGAGACAGTGTGGGTGAGAGACAGTGTGGGTGAGAGAACAGTTTGGGTGAGAGACAGTGTGGGCGAGAGACAGTGTGGGTGAGAGTGTGGGTGAGAGACAGTGTGGGTGAGAGACAGTGTGGGTGAGAGACAGTGTGGGTGAGAGTGTGGGTGAGAGACAGTGTGGGTGAGAGACAGTGTGGGTGAGAGACAGTGTGGGTGAGAGACAGTGTGGGTGAGAGACAGTGTGGGTGAGAGACAGTGTGGGTGAGAGACAGTGTGGGTGAGAGACAGTGTGGGTGAGAGACAGTGTGGGTGAGAGACAGTGTGGGTGAGAGACAGTGTGGGTGAGAGACAGTGTGGGTGAGAGACAGTGTGTGTGAGAGACAGTGTGGGTGAGAGACAGTGTGGATGAGATACAGTGTAGGTGAGAGACAGTGTGGGTGAGAGACAGTGTGGGTGAGAGACAGTGTGGGTGAGAGACAGTGTGGGTGAGAGACAGTGTAGGTGAGAGTGTGGGTGAGAGACAGTGTGGGTGAGAGACAGTGTGGGTGAGAGACAGTGTGGGTGAGAGACAGTGTGGGTGAGAGACAGTGTGGGTGAGAGACAGTGTGGGTGAGAGACAGTGTGGGTGAGAGACAGTGTGGGTGAGAGACAGTGTAGGTGAGAGACAGTGTGGGTGAGAGACAGTGTAGGTGAGAGAC
Source organism: Cherax quadricarinatus (assembly GCF_038502225.1). Lineage (NCBI taxonomy): Eukaryota > Metazoa > Arthropoda > Malacostraca > Decapoda > Parastacidae > Cherax > Cherax quadricarinatus. The sequence continues at coordinate 14,306 of NW_027196515.1, read as the reverse complement.
AGTGTGGGTGAGAGACAGTGTGGGTGAGAGACAGGGTGGGTGAGACACCGAGGGTGAGAGACAGTGTGGGTGAGAGACAGTGTAGGTGAGAGACAGTGTGGGTGAGAGACAGTGTGGGTGAGAGACAGTGTGGGTGAGAGACAGTGTGGGTGAGAGACAGTGTGGGTGAGAGACAGTGTGGGTGAGAGACAGTGTGGGTGAGAGACAGTGTGGGTGAGAGACAGTGTGGGTGAGAGACAGTGTGGGTGAGAGACAGTGTGGGTGAGAGACAGTGTGGGTGAGAGACAGTGTGGGTGAGAGACAGTGTGGGTGAGAGACAGTGTGGGTGAGAGACAGTGTGGGTGAGAGACAGTGTGGGTGAGAGACAGTGTGGGTGAGAGACAGTGTGGGTGAGAGACAGTGTGGGTGAGAGACAGTGTGGGTGAGAGACAGTGTGGGTGAGAGACAGTGTGGGTGAGAGACAGTGTGGGTGAGAGACAGTGTGGGTGAGAGACAGTGTGGGTGAGAGACAGTGTGGGTGAGAGACAGTGTGGGTGAGAGACAGTGTGGGTGAGAGACAGTGTGGGTGAGAGACAGTGTGGGTGAGAGACAGTGTGGGTGAGAGACAGTGTGGGTGAGAGACAGTGTGGGTGAGAGACAGTGTGGGTGAGAGACAGTGTGGGTGAGAGACAGTGTGGGTGAGAGACAGTAGAGTGTGGGTGAGAGACAGTAGAGTGTGGGTGAGAGACAGTAGAGTGTGGGTGAGAGACAGTAGAGTGTGGGTGAGAGACAGTAGAGTGTGGGTGAGAGACAGTAGAGTGTGGGTGAGAGACAGTAGAGTGTGGGTGAGAGACAGTGTGGGTGAGAGACAGTGTGGGTGAGAGACAGTGTGGGTGAGAGACAGTGTGGGTGAGAGACAGTGTGGGTGAGAGACAGTGTGGGTGAGAGACAGTGTGGGTGAGAGACAGTGTGGGTGAGAGACAGTGTGGGTGAGAGACAGTGTGGGTGAGAGACAGTGTGGGTGAGAGTGTGGGTGAGAGACAGTGTGGGTGAGAGACAGTGTGGGTGAGAGACAGTGTGGGTGAGAGACAGTGTGGGTGAGAGACAGTGTGGGTGAGAGAGTCAGCCAAGTGTAATGATTTACTGGAATCATTTTGTTGTGAGAGCTCCGCGCTGGGTCTGACAGCCACCCGTAAATCTTGCCTTATCTCGCGTGGGCGTCCCAGGAGAACGTGGAGGATGCTGGGAGACGTGGGAGATGTTGGGAGTACGTAGGATATGCTGGGAGATGTTGGGAGAACGTAGGATATGCTGGGAGATGTTGGGAGAACATGGAATGCTAGGAGAACGTGAGGGGTGCATGTAGAACGTGGGAGATGCTGGGAGAACAGGGAGAACGTCGGGGATGCTGGTAGAGATTGGAGGATGCTGGGAGAACATGGGACAACTTTGTGGATGCTGGGAGAAAGGGGGGATGCTGGTAGAACGTGGAGGATGCTGGGAGAACATGGGAGAACGTTGTTGATGTTGGGAGAACGGAGGGGATGCTGGTAGAACGTGGAGGATGCTGGGAGAGATTGGAGGATGCTGGGAGAACGTGGGAGAACGTGGGAGAACGTTGTGGATGCTAGGAGAACGGGGGGGGTTGCTGATAGAACGTGGAGGATACTGGGAGAACATGGGAGAACGTTGTTGATGCTGGAAGAACGGAGGGGATGCTGGTAGAACGTGGAGGATGCTGGGAGAACATGGGAGAACGTTGTGGATGCTGGGAGAACGGGGGGATGCTGGTAGAACGTGGAGGATACTGGGAGAACATGGGAGAACGTTGTTGATGCTGGGAGAACGGAGGGGATGCTGGTAGAACGTGGAGGATGCTGGGAGAACATGGGAGAACGTTGTGGATGCTGGGAGAACGGGGGGGGGATGCTGGTAGAACGTGGAGGATACTGGGAGAACATGGGAGAACGTTGTTGATGCTGGAGAACGGAGGGGATATTGGTAGAACGTGGATGATGCTGGGAGAACATGGGAGAACGTTGTGGATGCTAGTAGAACGGGGGGGATGCTGTTAGAACGTGGAGGATACTGGGAGAACATGGGAGAACGTTGTTGATGCTGGGAGAACGAAGATGATGCTGGTAGAACGTGGAGAATGCTGGGAGAACATGTGAGAACGTTGTGGATGCTAGGAGAACGTGGGAGATGCTGGTAGAACGTGGAGGATGCTGGGAGAACATGAGAGAACGTTGTTGATGCTGGGAGAACGTGGGAGATGCTGGTAGAACGTGGAGGTTGCTGGAAGAACATGGAAGAACGTTGTTGATGCTGGGAGAACGTGGGAGATGCTGGTAGAACGTAGAGGATGCTGGGAGAACATGGGAAAACGTTGTGGATGCTAGGAGAACGTGGGAGATGCTTGTAGAACGTGGAGGATGCTGGGAGAACGTTGTTGATGCTGGGAGAAGGTGGGAGATGCTGGTAGAACGTGGGGGATGCTTGGAGAACATGGAAGAACGTTGTGGATGCTGGTAGAACGTTGTTGATGCTGGTAGAACGTTCTTGATGCTGGGAGAACGTGGGAGATGCTGGTAAAGCGTGGAGGATGCTGGTAGAACGTTGTTGGTGCTGGTAGAACGTTGTGGATGCTAGGAGAACGTGGGAGATGCTGGTAGAACGTGGAGGATGCTGGGATAACGTTGTTGATGCTGGGAGAACGTGGGAGATGCTGGGAGAACGTGGAGTCTGGAGATAATGGAGAAGACTAATAAACAAGTATCACATTACTAATGGTACATAATATTCCATTTATTACGACACAGCATCACCATGGTACCTTGGTACAAGAGATGACACAGCATGACCATGGTACCTTGGTACAAGAGATGACACAGCATCACCTTGATACCTTGGTACAAGAGATGACACAGCATCACCATGGTACCTTGGTACAAGAGATGACACAGCATGACCATGGTACATTGGTACAAGAGATGACACAGCATCACCATGGTACCTTGGTACAAGAGATGACACAACATCACCATTGTACCTTGGTACAAGAGATGACACAGCATCACCATGGTACCTTGGTACAAGAGATGACACAGCATCACCATGGTACCTTGGTACAAGAGATGACACAGCATCACCATCGTACCTTGGTACAAGAGATGACACAGCATCACCATGGTACCTTGGTACAAGAGATGACACAGCATCACCATGGTACCTTGGTACAAGAGATGACACAGCATCACCATGGTACCTTGGTACAAGAGATGACACAGCATCACCATGGTACCTTGGTACAAGAGATGACACAGCATCACCATGGTACCTTGGTACAAGAGATGACACAGCATCACCATGGTACCTTGGTACAAGAGATGACACAGCATCACCATGGTACCTTGGCACAAGAGATGACACAGCATCACCATGGTACCTTGGTACAAGAGATGACACAGCATCACCATGGTACCTTGGTACAAGAGATGACACAGCATCACATGGTACCTTGGTACAAGAGATGACACAGCACCAACATGGTACCTTGGTACAAGAGATGACACAGCATCACATGGTACCTTGGTACAAGAGATGACACAGCATCACCATGGTACCTTGTTACAAGAGATAACACAGCATCACATGGTACCTTGGTACAAGAGATGACACAGCATCACCATGGTACCTTGGTGCAACAGATGACACAGTATCACCATGGTACCTTGGTACAAGAGATGACACAGCATCACCATGGTACCTTGGCACAAGAGATGACACAGCATCACCATGGTACCTTGGTACAAGAGATGACACAGCATCACATGGTACCTTGGTACAAGAGATGACACAGCATCACATGGTACCTTGGTACAAGAGATGACACAGCATCACATGGTACCTTGGTACAAGAGATGACACAGCATCACCATGGTACCTTGGTACAAGAGATGACACAGCATGACCCTGGTACCTTGGTACAAGAGATGACACAGCATCACATGGTTCCTTGGTACAAGAGATGACACAGCATCACATGGTACCTTGGTACAATAGATGACACAGCATCACCAAGGTACCTTGGTACAAGAGATGACACAGCATCACCATGGCACTTTGTTACAAGAGATGACACAGCATCACATGGCACCTTGGTACAAGAGATGACACAGCATCACCATGGTACCTTGGTACAAGAGATGACACAGCATGACCATGGTACCTTGGTACAAGAGATGACACAGCATCACCATGGTACCTTGGTGCAAGAGATGACACAGAATCACTATAATACCTTGGTACAAGAGATGACACAGCATCACCATGGTGACTTGGTACAAGAGATGACACAGCATCACATGGTACCTTGGTACAAGAGATGACGCAGAATCACATGGTACCTTGGTGCAAGAGATGTTGTCTTTAGTGAATCTAGTGGTAATAACTGTTAACCATGATGGACTTCCACTGGTGGGCCCTGCTCACTTGTGACCTCACCTCCAACCTGCTACACCTCACTACCCACTACACCTCACTACCCACTACCCTCTAGCTTCTCCTTTAGACTAAGAGACTGATCACCTTCCACCTGGGGTGATAGACCTCTCTACTTCGTCTTCTACCCAAGCTGATGTCTCCGGGAGCATGATTAATCTCTGTATTCGACTGATGAAGGCTGCATAGCAGGCGAAAAGTTTGGGCAATGAAGATTCCTAGTGTTGCTAATGTATCTGACGTATCGTCTGGTCGGTGCTGTTTACCGTTTATGATAATGTTCTGTGTGACTGGTGACTACACTGTTCTGTGTGACTGGTGACTACACTGTTCTGTGTGACTGGTGACTACACTGTTCTGTGTGACTGGTGACTACACTGTTCTGTGTGACTGGTGACTACACTGTTCTGTGTGACTGGTGACTACACTGTTCTGTGTGACTGGTGACTACACTGTTCTGTGTGACTGGTGACTACACTGTTCTGTGTGACTGGTGACTACACTGTTCTGTGTGACTGGTGACTACACTGTTCTGTGTGACTGGTGACTACACTGTTCTGTGTGACTGGTGACTACACTGTTCTGTGTGACTGGTGACTACACTTCTGTGTGACTGGTGACTACACTGTTCTGTGCGACTGGTGACTACACTGTTCTGTGTGACTGGTGACTACACTGTTCTGTGTGACTGGTGACTACACTGTTCTGTGTGACTGGTGACTACACTTCTGTGTGACTGGTGACTACACTGTTCTGTATGACTGGTGACTACACTGTTGTGTGTGACTGGTGACTACACTTCTGTGTGACTGGTGACTACACTTCTGTGTGACTGGTGACTACACTTCTGTGTGACTGGTGACTACACTGTTCTGTATGACTGGTGACTACACTGTTCTGTGTGACTGGTGACTACACTTCTGTGTGACTGGTGACTACACTGTTCTGTGCGACTGGTGACTTCACTGTTCTGTGTGACTGGTGACTACACTGTTCTGTGTGACTGGTGACTACACTCCTGTGTGACTGGTCACTACACTGTTCTGTGTGAATGGCCACTACACTGTTCTGTGTGACTGGTGACTAAACTGTTTTGTGTGACTGGTGACTACACTATTCTGTGTGACTAGTGACTACACTGTTCTTTGTGAGTGGTGACAACACTAATCTGTGCGACTGGTGACTACACTGTTCTGTGTGACTGGTGACTACACTGTTCTGTGTGACTGGTGACTACACTGTTCTTTGTGAGTGGTGACAACACTAATCTGTGCGACTGGTGACTACACTGTTCTGTGTGACTGGTGACTACACTGTTCTGTGTAACTGGTGATCATACTGTTCTGTGTGAGTAGTGACTACACTGTTCTGAGCGACTTGTGACTACACTGTTCTGTGTGACTGGTGACTACACTGTTCTGTGTGACTGGTGACTACACTGTTCTGTGTGACTGGTGACTACACTGTTCTGTGTGACTGGTGACTACACTGTTCTGTGTGACTGGTGATTACACTGTTCAGAGTGACTGGTGACTACACTGTTCTGTGTGACTGGTGACTACACTGTTCTGTGTGACTGGTGACTACACTGTTCTGTGTGACTGGTGACTACACTGTTCTTTGTGACTGGTGACTACACTGTTCTGTGTGACTGGTGACTACATTGTTCTGTGCGACTGGTGACTACACTGTTCTGTGTGACTGGTGACTACACTGTTCTGTGTGACTGGTGAATACACTGTTCTTTGTGACTGGTGACTACACTGTTCTGTGTGACTGGTGACTACACTGTTCTGTGCGACTGGTGACTACATTGTTCTGTGCGACTGGTGACTACATTGTTCTGTGTGACTGGTGACTACACTGTTCTGTGTGACTGGTGACTACACTGTTCTGTGAGACTTGTGACTACATTGTTCTGTGCGACTGGTGACTACACTGTTCTGTGTGACTGGTGACTACACTGTTCTGTGTGACTGGTGACTACACTGTTCTTTGTGACTGGTGACTACACTGTTCTGTGTGACTGGTGACTAGACTGCTCTGTGCGACTGGTGACTACATTGTTCTGTGCGACTGGTGACTACACTGTTCTGTGCGACTGGTGACTACACTGCTCTGTGTGACTGGTGACTACACTTCTGTGTGACTGGTGACTACACTGTTCTGTATGACTGGTGACTACACTGTTGTGTGTGACTGGTGACTACACTTCTGTGTGACTGGTGACTACACTTCTGTGTGACTGGTGACAACGCTTCTGTGTGACTGGTGACTACACTGTTCTGTATGACTGGTGACTACACTGTTCTGTGTGACTGGTGACTACACTTCTGTGTGACTGGTGACTATACTGTTCTGTGCGACTGGTGACTTCACTGTTCTGTGTGACTGGTGACTACACTGTTCTGTGTGACTGGTGACTACACTGTTCTGTGTGACTGGTCACTACACTGTTCTGTGTGACTGGTGACTACACTGTTCTGTGTGACTGGTGACTACACTGTTCTGTGTGACTGGTGACTACACTTCTGTGTGACTGGTGACTATACTGTTCTGTGCGACTGGTGACTTCACTGTTCTGTGTGACTGGTGACTACACTGTTCTGTGTGACTGGTCACTACACTGTTCTGTGTGACTGGTCACTACACAGTTCTGTGTGACTGGTGACTACACTGTTCTGTGTGACTGGTCACTACACTGTTCTGTGTGACTGGTGACTAAACTATTCTGTGTGACTGGTGACTACACTGTTCTGTGTGACTGGTCACTACACTGTTCTGTGTGACTGGTGACTACACTGTTCTGTGTGACTGGTCACTACACTGTTCTGTGTGACTGGTCACTACACTGTTTTGTGTGACTGGTGACTAAACTATTCTGTGTGACTGGTGACAACACTGTTCTGTGTGACTGGTGACTACACTGTTCTGTGTGACTGGTGACTACACTGTTCTGTGTGACTAGTGACTACACTGTTCTGTGTGACTGGTGACTACACTGTTCTGTGTGACTGGTGACTACACTGTTCTGTGTAACTGGTGATTATACTGTTCTGTGTGAGTAGTGACTACACTGTTCTGTGCGACTGGTGACTACACTGTTCTTTGTGAGTGGTGACAACACTAATCTGTGCGACTGGTGACTACACTGTTCTGTGTGACTGGTGATTATACTGTTCTGTGTGAGTAGTGACTACACTGTTCTTTGTGACTGGTGACTACACTGTTCTGTGTGACTGGTGATTATACTGTTCTGTGTGAGTAGTGACTACACTGTTCTTTGTGACTGGTGACTACACTGTTCTGTGTGACTGGTGACTACACTGTTCTGTGTGACTGGTGACTACACTGTTCTGTGTGACTGGTGACTACACTGTTCTGTGTGACTGGTGACTACACTGTTCTTTGTGACTGGTGACTACACTGTTCTGTGTGACTGGTGACTACACTGTTCTGTGTGACTGGTGACTACACTGTTCTGTGTGACTGGTGACTACACTGTTCTGTGTGACTGGTGACTACACTGTTCTGTGCGACTTGTGACTACATTGTTCTGTGCGACTGGTGACTACACTGTTCTGTGCGACTTGTGACTACACTGTTCTGTGTGACTGGTGACTACACTGTTCTGTGTGACTGGTGACTACACTGTTCTGTGTGACTGGTGACTACATTGTTCTGTGCGACTGGTGACTACACTGTTCTGTGTGACTGGTGACTACACTGTTCTGTGTGACTGGTGACTACACTGTTCTGTGTGACTGGTGACTACACTGTTCTGTGTGACTGGTGACTACATTGTTCTGTGCGACTGGTGACTACACTGTTCTGTGTGACTGGTGACTACACTGTTCTGTGTGACTGGTGACTACACTGTTCTGTGTGACTGGTGACTACACTGTTCTGTGTGACTGGTGACTACATTGTTCTGTGCGACTGGTGACTACACTGTTCTGTGTGACTGGTGACTACACTGTTCTGTGCGACTTGTGACTACACTGTTCTGTGTGACTGGTGACTACACTGTTCTGTGTGACTGGTGACTACACTGTTCTGTGTGACTGGTGACTACACTGTTCTGTGTGACTGGTGACTACACTGTTCTGTGTGACTGGTGACTACACTGTTCTGTGTGACTGGTGACTGTTCTGTGTGACTGGTGACTACACTGTTCAGAGTGACTGGTGACTACACTGTTCTGTGTGACTGGTGACTACACTGTTCTGTGTGACTGGTGACTACACTGTTCAGAGTGACTGGTGACTACACTGTTCTGTGTGACTGGTGACTACACTGTTCTGTGTGACTGGTGATTACACTGTTCAGAGTGACTGGTGACTACACTGTTCTGTGTGACTGGTGACTACACTGTTCTGTGTGACTGGTGACTACACTGTTCTGTGTGACTGGTGACTACACTGTTCTGTGTGACTGGTGACTACACTGTTCTGTGTGACTGGTGACTACACTGTTCAGAGTGACTGGTGACTACACTGTTCAGAGTGACTGGTGACTACACTGTTCTGTGTGACTGGTGACTACACTGTTCTGTGTGACTGTTGACTACACTGTTCTGTGTGACTGGTGGCTACACTGTTCAGAGTGACTGGTGACTACACTGTTCTGTGTGACTGGTGACTACACTGTTCTGTGTGACTGGTGACTACACTGTTCTGTGTGACTGGTGACTACACTGTTCTGTGTGACTGGTGACTACACTGTTCTGTGTGACTGGTGACTACACTGTTCAGAGTGACTGGTGACTACACTGTTCAGAGTGACTGGTGACTACACTGTTCTGTGTGACTGGTGACTACACTGTTCTGTGTGACTGGTGACTACACTGTTCTGTGTGACTGGTGACTACACTGTTCAGAGTGACTGGTGACTACACTGTTCTGTGTGACTGGTGACTACACTGTTCTGTGTGACTGGTGACTACACTGTTCTGTGTGACTGGTGACTACACTGTTCTGTGTGACTGGTGACTACACTGTTCAGAGTGACTGGTGACTACACTGTTCTGTGTGACTGGTGACTACACTGTTCTGTGTGACTGGTGACTACACTGTTCAGAGTGACTGGTGACTACACTGTTCAGAGTGACTGGTGACTACACTGTTCTGTGTGACTGGTGACTACACTGTTCTGTGTGACTGGTGACTACACTGTTCTGTGTGACTGGTGACTACACTGTTCAGAGTGACTGGTGACTACACTGTTCAGAGTGACTGGTGACTACACTGTTCTGTGTGACTGGTGACTACACAGTTCTGTGTGACTGGTGAATACACTGTTCTGTGTGACTGGTGACTACACTGTTCAGAGTGACTGGTGACTACACTGTTCTGTGTGACTGGTGACTACACTGTTCTGTGTGACTGGTGACTACACTGTTCTGTGTGACTGGTGACTACACTGTTCTGTGTGACTGGTGACTACACTGTTCTGTGTGACTGGTGACTACACTGTTCAGAGTGACTGGTGACTACACTGTTCTGTGTGACTGGTGACTACACTGTTCTGTGTGACTGGTGACTGCACTGTTCAGAGTGACTGGTGTGAGGGTTTACAGGGGTAAGAGTTGACTGGGGTGAAGGTTGACAAAGTCAGGGTTGAAAGGGTGAGGGTTGACTGTTGTGAGGGTTTACTGTTGTTGGGGTTGACTGGGGTCAGGGTTGACAGGGTTAGTGTTGACTGGGGTGAGAGTTGGGAGGGAGAGAGTTCACTGGTGTGAAAGTTGAATGGGGTCAGAGTTGACACGGTGAGGGTTGACTGGAGTTTGGGTTGACAGGGTCAGGGCTGAATGGAGTGAGGCCTCAGTGGGGTGAGGGTTGACAAGGGTGAGGGTTGACAGGGTTAGGGTTGAGTGGGGTGAGGATTGACTGGTGTGAGGGTTGACTGGGGTGAGGGTTGACTGGGGTGAGGGTTGACTGGGGTGTTTACCTGGAGAGAGTTTACCTGGAGAGAGTTCCGGGGGTCAACGCCCCCGCGGCCCGGTCTGAGACCAGGCCTCCTGTGTAGGTTGACGGATATGACGATTGACTGGGGTGAGCGTTGATTGGGTTGAAGGTTGACTGGTTTGAGGGTTGACTGGGTTGAGGGTTGACTGGGTTGAGGGTTGACTAGGTTGAGGGTTGACTGGTGTGAGGGCTGACTGTTATGAGGGTTGACTGGGGTGACGGTTGACTGGTGTGAGGGTTGACTGGGGTGAGAGTTGACTGTTGTGAAGGTTGAATGGCTATTGGGTTGACTGGTGTGAGGGTTGACTGGGGTGAGGGTTGACTGGGGTGAGAGTTGACTTGGGTGAGGGTTGACTGTTGTGAGGCTTGACTGGTGTGAGGGTTGACAAGGGTGAGGGTTGACTGGTGTGAGGGCTGACTGGTCTGAGGGTTGACTGGGGCGAGGACTAACTGGTGTGAGGGTTGACTGGGATGAGTGTTAACAGGGGTGAGGGGTTGACTGGTGTGAGGGCTGACTGGTGTGAGGGCTGACTGGTGTGTGGTTTGACTGGGGTGAAAGTTGACTGTTGCGAAGGTTGAATATCTATTGGGTTGACTGGGGTGAGGGTTGATTAGGGTGAGGGTTGACTGGGGTGAGGGCTGACTGGTGTAAGGGTTGACTGGGGTAAAGGCTGATTGGTGTGAGGGCTGTCTGGTGTGAGGGTTGACAGGGGTGAGGGTTGACTGGTGTGAGGGCTGACTGGTGTGAGGGCTGACTGGTGTGTGGGTTGCCTAGGGTGAGAGTTGACTGTTGTGGAGGTTGAATGGTTTGAGGGTTGACTGGGGTGAGGGTTGACTGGGGTGAGGGTTGACTAGGGTGAGGGTTGACTGGGGTGAGAGTTGGCTGGTGTGAGGGTTCACTGGGTTGAGGGTTGAGGGTTGACTGGGGTGAAGGTTGGCTGGGGTGAGGGGTGACTGGGGTGAAGGTTGACTGAGTTAAAGGTTGACTGGGGTGAGGGTTGACTGGGGTGAGGATTGACTGGGTTCAGGGTTGACTGGGGTGAGGGTTGATTGGGGTGAGTGTTGACTGGGGTGAGGGTTGACTGATATGAGGGTTGACTGGGGTGAGGGTTGACTGGGGAGAGGGTTGACTGGGATGAGCGTTTACTGGGTTGAGGGTTGACTGAAGAGAGGGTTGTCTGGGGTGAGATTTGGCTAGAGTGAGGGTTGAATTGGGTCAGGGTTCACATGGTCATGGTTGACTGGGGTGAGGGTTGACTGAAGTGAGAGTTGACTGGGGTGGGGTTGACTGGGGTGAGGGCTGACTGGGATGAGATTTGACTAGGGTGATCGTGACTGGGGTCGGGGTTCACATGGCTGACTGGAGTGAGCGTTGATTGGGGTTGACTGGGTTGAGGGTTGACTGGGGTGAGGGTTGACTAGGGTGAGGGTTGATTGGGGTGAGGGTTGAATGGGTTGAGGCTTGGCTGGATTGAGGGTTGACTGGTGTGAGAGTTGACTGGGGTAAGGGTTAACTGTTGTGAGGGTTGACAGGTTACGGTAGACTGGTATGAGGGTTGACTGGTGTGAGAGTTGACAAGGTTGAGAGTTGACAGCTCAGGCTGGCATTACTGAAGTCTCCCAGCTCAGGCTGACACTACTGAAGTCTTCCAGCTCAAGATAACACTACTGATGTCTTCCAGCTCAGGCTGACACTACTGATGTCTTCCAGATTGCTGACACTACTGAAGTCTTCCAGCTCAGGCTGACACTACTGAAGTCTCCCAGCTCAGGCTGACACTACTGAATTCTTCCAGCTCAGGCTGACACTACTGAAGTCTTCCAGCTCAGGCTGACACTACTGAATTCTTCCAGCTCAGGCTGACACTACTGAAGTCTTCCAGCTCAGGCTGACACTACTGAAGTCTCCCAGCTCAGGCTGACACTACTGAATTCTTCCAGCTCAGGCTGACACTACTGAAGTCTTCCAGCTCAGGCTGACACTACTGAAGTCTCCCAGCTCAGGCTGACACTACTGAATTCTTCCAGCTCAGGCTGACACTACTGAAGTCTTCCAGCTCAGGCTAACACTACTGAAGTCTTCCAGATTGCTGACACTACTGAATTTTTCCAGCTCAGGCTGACAGTACTGAAGTCTACCAGCTCAGGCTGACACTACTGAATTCTTCCAGCTCTGGCTGACAGTACTGAAGTCTCCCAGCACAGGCTGACACTACTGAAGTCTTCCAGCTCAGTCTGACACTACTGAAGTCTTCCAGCTCAGGCTGACACTACTGAAGTCTCCCAGCTCAGGCTGACAGTACTGAAGTCTCCCAGCTCAGGCTGACACTACTGAAGTCTTCCAGTTCAGGCTGACACTACTGAAGTCTTCCAGCTCAGACTGACACTACTGAAGTCTTCCAGCTCGGGCTGACACTACTGAAGTCTTCCAGCTCAGTCTGACACTACTGAAGTCTTCCAGCTCAGGCTGACACTGCTGAAGTCTTCAGGATCAGGCTGACACTACTGAAGTCTTCCAGCTCAGTCTGACACTACTGAAGTCTCCCAGCTCAGGCTGACACTACTGAAGTCTTCCAGCTCAGTCTGACACTACTGAAGTCTTCCAGCTCAGGCTGACACTGCTGAAGTCTTCAGGATTAAGCTGACACTACTGAAGTCTTCCAGCTCAGGCTGACACTACTGAAGTCTTCCAGTTCAGGCTGACACTACTGAAGTCTTCCAGCTCAGGCTGACATTACTGAAGTCTTCCAGCTCGGGCTGACACTACTGAAGTCTTCCAGCTCAAGCTGACGGTACTGAAGTCTCCCAGCTCAGGCTGACACTACTGAAGTCTTCCAGCTCAGTCTGACACTACTGAAGTCTTCCAGCTCAGGCTGACACTGCTGAAGTCTTCAGGATCAGGCTGACACTACTGAAGTCTTCCAGCTCAGTCTGACACTACTGAGGCCTTCCAGCTCAAGCTGACAGTACTGAAGTCTCCCAGATCAGGCTGACACTACTGAAGTCTTCCAGCTCAGGCTGACACTACTGAAGTCTTCCAGCTCAGGCTGACAGTACTGAAGTCTCCCAGCTCAGGCTGACACTACTGAAGTCTTCCAGCTCAGTCTGACACTACTGAAGTCTTCCAGCTCAGTCTGACACTACTGAAGTCTTCCAGCTCAGGCTGACACTACTGAAGTCTTCCAGCTCAGTCTGCCACTACTGAAGTCTTCCAGCTCAGTCTGACACTACTGAAGTCTTCCAGCTCAGTCTGACACTACTGAAGTCTCCCAGCTCAGTCTGACAGTACTGAAGTTTCCCAGCTCAGGCTGACACTACTGAAGTCTTCCAGTTCAGGCTGACACTACTGAAGTCTTCCAGCTCAGGCTGACACTGCTGAAGTCTTCCAGCTCGCGCTGACACTACTGAAGTCTTCCAGCTTAAGCTGATAGTACTGAAGTCTCCCAGCTCAGGCTGACACTACTGAAGTCTTCCAGCTCAGGCTGACACTACTGAAGTCTTCCAGCTCAGGCTGACACAACTGAAGTCTTCAGGCTCAGACTGATACTACTGAAGTCTTCCAGCTCAGGCTGACACTACTGAAGTCTTCCAGCTCAGGCTGACACTACTGAAATCTTCCAGCTCAAGCTGACAGTACTGAAGTCTCCCAGCTCAGGCTGACACTACTGAAGTCTTCCAGCTCAGTCTGATACTACTGAAGTCTTCCAGCTCAGGCTGACACTACTGAAGTCTTCCAGCTCAGGCTGACATTACTGAAGTCTTCCAGCTCGGGCTGACACTACTGAAGTCTTCCAGCTCAAGCTGACAGTACTGAAGTCTACCAGCTCAGGCTGACACTACTGAAGTCTTCCGGCTCAG
>NW_027196514.1:0-88250 GCF_038502225.1 Cherax quadricarinatus | reverse complement strand
CCACTAACCTTTGCAATTTTTCTTTAGAATCTCCCATAAGCACAGTATCATCAGCAAAAAGTAACTGTGTCAATTCCCATTTTGTATTTGATTCCCCATAATTTAATCCCACCCCTCTCCCGAACACCCTAGCATTTACTTCTTTTACAACCCTATCTATAAATATATTAAACAACCATGGTGACATTACACATCCCTGTCTAAAACCTACTTTCACCGGGAAGTAGTCTCCCTCTCTTCTACACACCCTAACTTGAGCCTCACTATCCTCATAAAAACTCTTTACAGCATTTAGTAACTTACCACCTATTCCACATACTTGCAACATCTGCCATTGCTCCCCTATCCACTCTATCATATGCCTTTTCTAAATCCATAAATGCAATAAAAACTTCCCTATCTTTATCTAAATACTGTTCACATATATTCTTCAATGTAAACACTTGATCTACACATCCCCTACCCACTCTGAAACCTCCTTGCTCATCCGCAATTCTACATTCTGTCTTACCTCTAATTCTTTTAATTATAACTCTACCCTACACTTTTCCTGGTATACTCAGTAAACTTATTCCTCTATAATTTTTACAATCTCTTTTGTCCCCCTTCCCTATATATAAAAGGACTATACATGCTCTCCACCAGTCCCTAGGTACCTTCCCCTCTGTCATACATTTATTAAACAAAAATACCAACCAGTCTAACACTATATCTCCCCCTACTTTTAGCATTTCTGTCATGATCCCGTCAGTTCCAGCTGCTTTACCCCCTTTCATTCTACGTAATGCCTCACGTACCTCCACCACACTCACATCCTGTTATACTTCACTCCTAAAAGATGGTATACCTCCCTGGCCAGTGCTCGAAATTACCGCTTCCCTTTCCTCGTCGACATTTAAAAGTTCCTCAAAATATTCTCGCCATCTATAGATCCAAAACCTCCATCTCCCCATCTACTAACTCCCGTACTCTATTTTTAGCTGACAAATCCATTCGTTCTCTAGGCTTTCTTAACTTGTTTAACTCAATTCAATTTTTTTTCTTATTTTCATTAAAATTTCTTGACAGTGCCTTTCCTACTCTATCATCTGCTCGCCTTTTGCACTCACCACTCTCTTTACCTTTCTTTTACTCTCCGTATACTCTACTCTTCTTATAACACTTCTGTTTTGTAAAAACCTCTCATAAGCTAACTTTTTCTCTTTTATTACACCCTTTACTGCATTCCACCCATCACTCCTCTTTACTCCTGCACTCACCCTCCTATAACCACAAACTTCTGCCCCACATTCTAATCCTGCATTTTAAAACAGTTCCAACCCTCTTCAACCCCCCCACTACTCATACTTGCACCAGCCCACCTTTCTGCCAATAGTTGCTTATATCTCACCCGAACTTCCTCCTCCCTTAGTTTATACACTTTCACCTCCCTCTTACTTGTTGTCATTTTCCTCTTGTCCCATCTACTTCTTATTCTAACTGTAGCTACAACTAAGTAATGATCCGATATATCAGTTGCCCCTCTATAAACGTGTACATCCTGGAGCCTACCCATCAACCTTTTATCCAATACATAACCTAACAAACTACTTTCATTATGTGCTATATCATACTTTGTATATTTATTTATCCTCTTCTTCATAAAATATGTATTACTTATTACCAAACCTCTTTCTACACATAGCTCAATTACAGGCTCCCCATTTTCATTTACCCTTGGCACCCTAAATTTACCTACTACTCCCTCCACAACATTTTTGCCCACTTTAGCATTGAAATCCCCAACCACCATTACTTTCACACTTGGTTCAAAACTCCCCACGCATTCACTCAACATTTATCAAAATCTCTTTCTCTCCTCTACACTTCTCTCTTCTCCAGGTGCATATACGCTTACTATAACCCACTCTTCGCATCCAACCATTATTTTACTCCACATAATCCTTGAATTAATACATTTATAGTCCCTCTTTTCCTGCCATATCTTATCCTTCAACGTTGGGGTCCTCTCCAAGATACGGTACTACGTGCCGCAAACTGCCCTTCTCACACTATACCATTAACTTATATATCCATACCTCACCTATGCTATCTGTGCTTGGGGTTCAACTGCAGCAACACACCTAAAGTCAATAATAACCCAACAAAAAGCTGCAGTAAGAATAATCACTAAATCCCATCCCTGGCAACACCCCTCCCCCCACTCTTCATAGATCTAAACTTACTCCCTGTTCAGTACATCCACACTTACTACTGTGCAATCTACATCTACAGGGCCTTAAACTCTAATATCAACCTTGACCTAAAATGCTTTCTTGATAGTTGTGACAGAACCCACAGGCATAACACCAGACACAAACATCTCTACGACATTCCCCGTGTCCGACTAAACCTTTACAAAAATTCAATGTATGTCAAAGGCCCTAAAATCTGGAATACCCTACCTGAGAACTCTAGAACTGCAGACACATTCATCACCTTCAAAACTACCATTAGAAAACATCTTATCTCCCTGATACACCCCGTCAACTAACTACACGAATACCACCTGGTGGTTCACACTTACACTCACTCACTCATTTGACCATAAACAGAAATATTAATCTCAATCTTAAAATAATGAATCCTGTGATACTCCAATACTGAAACTATGTACTGTGCCAAAACAAAAGCATTCACATTGCTAAACTCACAAACTAGTATTTAGTCACTTAGCCATAATACCATGACCACTGGTGAACAATATGAAGATATTGAAGGTTCAATGATCTTTAGTTTTAATAATTTGTCTACCTCTCGGTCAAATGCATCCCTAAGGTGAACTGGAACTGGGTATAATTTCCGTTTGATAGGCTTGTCCGTCAATAAGTCAATCTTATGGACTACCGTGGAGGTAACACCTGGAATATCAGTAAAGACGTCTGAAAAGTTACTCACACATTGAAGTAGTTTATCTCTCTTATGGTCATCCAAAGATTCATTAATATTAATGGTGGTTGCGTCCGAGTGGTCAAAAGTCACCAAGTCATGTAGTTCTTCATCATAGTCTAAGTTAGAGGTGTCAATTACGCACACTTTACATTCTTCAGTTATTTTATCAAGTTCGTGTGGAAAAACTAATTCAAAATTATTAAGGCAGTTAACCGAATTTCTTCGGTAATATTTCTTAAGGATGTTGATATGATAAAGCTTAGGTTTGCCCTTGACTTCTATGAGGTAGTCAACTTTCCCACAACTTTTTAATACTTTATATGGACCTTTCCATGCTATTAACAATTTATTTGACTTGATAGGCAAAAGTACAAGAACTTCATCTCCTACTTTAAAACTTCTCCTCTGACTTTTGGAATCAAAATAGGTTTTGTACTGGTCCATTGACAAGCTTAAGTTTTTCGAAACTATGTCAGAGGTCTCCTCAAGTTTGGATCTAAGGTCAAGGAGAAACTGGTAAGAAGACTGAACCTCAGCATTTACCTCCTCATTAGTCCATAAGTCATGAAGGATGGACAATGGGCCTCTGGCCTGTCTACCATAGAGAAGTTCAAAAGGTGAAAACCCCAAAGAGTCACTGGGAACTTCCCTCATGGCAAACAAAGCACAGGGTAGGTAACGATGCCACTCCTTAGGTTTAAGGGAGCAAAGTTTCCTTAAAATGGATTTGAGAATCGAATGCTGGCGCTCAATCCTCCCATTACAGCTGGGATGATAGGGTGTGGTGAAGAGAGGCTTCACTCCTAGAAGTTGGTATAGATGTTGCATTAAGTCAGATGTGAATTGTGTCCCCCGGTCAGACAAAATTTCTCTAGGGATGCCCACTCTGGAGAAGATGGTCAAAAGGGCTTCAGCCACCTCTGTAGTAGTTATGGTTTTTAAGGGAACGGCTTCAGGAGAACTCGAAGCATAATCAACTAATGTTAATATATATCTATGTCCCCCAGATGAAAATGGAGATAAAGGATCAACCATGTCAATAGCTACTCTTCCAAACGGTACCGTAAAGATTGGCATTTTGACCATAGGAACTCGCCTGGTACCTCGGGAGGATGACAGTTGGCAAACTTTACACGATCTACAATAAGTAGTGACATCTGAGGACATTTTAGGCCAAAAATAGGTTTCCCTAATTTTATTTAAAGTTTTACGATGCGAGAAATGTCCGGCCACTGGCAGGTCATGAGCCATTTTAAGAACAGTCTCTCTGCATTGACTTGGAACAACTAAGATGGAATAGTCTGTCTCATCTGAATTTAATTTGAATACTGACTTGTGCAAGATACCTTTTATATATTCAAATTTATATGAAAAGTTTTTCCTTTGGATAACTTGATTTTGTTTAGCAGCATTATAGCAATTCTGAAGAGAAGGGCAATTACGTTGTAACTTGTAAAGTAAAAGGACACAAGTGCAACTAATGTGACATTTATTGTGGCAACGTATCGCTCTCCAGGAGCTTTATCAAGCCATTACAAACAATACATGGACACAGAGGGTATATAAAGGCTCAGAGTGAGGTGAATACTAGTGAGGTACCATATCGATGTTCACTAGTGGTAGTAGTAGTAGTAGTGGTAGTGACAAAAGTAATACAATATGGTAGAGCAATTAATTCGTACATGAGTAAAAGGATATAAAAGCTATTACTTGGGGACTGATTACATCGTCTTCAAGTCTCTTCTGCTTCTATCAACTTTTCTGTACTCGACTGAAGAAGCCTACTGTGTAGGCGAAACGTTTCGAAATAAAGATACCTAACTGTTGCATTGCATATGTGTCTTACCTAACAACCTGTCGGTATTTTATACCATTTTAATGTTCAATCTGTCAGACACTGCAACACAAGGGTATCTTGGTACAGACCTGAAATCAACTTCGACAACCTCTACTAGTGAGAACGGCTGGATTTGAGAGGGACCTGACCTCCCAACATCTGCGTTCTACTAGTGACCTACGTCTCACCTCCTGGCGCTATATAAGGCTCCATCCTGTCACTTCAACTCCATATTGTTTCAGACTATGGAACAATGCTCTTCTCCAGACTGAGGGACTGACCACCTCAAAACTTTAAGGGTGATGGACTGATTACATCGTCTTCAAGTCTCTTCTGCTTCTATCAACTTTTCTGTACTCGACTGAAGAAGCCTACTGTGTAGGCGAAACGTTTCGAAATAAAGATACCTAACTGTTGCATATGTGTCTTACCTAACAACCTGTCGGTATTTTATACCATTTTAATGTTCAAACATATGAGGAAGAGCAGGGGACCAAGGACACTTACCTGCGGAACTCCAGTATCAAGTGGCCATGTTGTTGATGCTGTGTCTATAATGGTGACATACTGATACCTATTAGTAAGGTAAGATTTGAAATATGCAAGCGCATGGCCTCTTATACCATAATGGTTAATTTTGTGGAGTAGGATGTCGTGGTCTACTGTGTCAAAAGCTTTTATTAGGTCAATAAAAATTCCTAGTGGATATTCCTTATTTTCCAATGCTGTGTAAAGAAGATCTAGCATTTTTATGATTGCTTCATTAGTGCTTTTATTTTTCCTGAATCCAAACTGGCAGGGGTTGAGTATGTTTTGTGCCGTTATAAATGAATATAGTCTCCTGTGCATGAGTTTCTCAAAGATTTTGGATAGCAATGGTAAGTTTGATATTGGTCTATAGTTGTTTAAGTCTGTAGGGTCACCACCTTTATGTATTGGTGTAACCCTTGCCATCTTGAGTAATTTCGGGAAGGTGCTAGTTTCTAGTGACTTGTTAAAAAGTAATGAAATAGCATGCAAAAGGACATGGGCCGCTCGCTTGTACAGTAATGGTGGGACATGAGACAGATTCCCTGAGTTATTTTTAAGTGACTTTATAATTTCGGTGACTTCCGTGGGCTCAGTTGGTGCAAGACAGAAGGAATTTGGGAAATTCCCATCCAGGTAGTCCCCGGAATGGGCATTGGTACGTGGGATTTTATTCGCGAGATTAGATCCTATGGTTGAGAAGAAGTCGTTTATCTTGTTAGCTGTGTCAGTGGGATGTAGTGGTGTTTCATTAGGTTTAGTTAGGACAATATTCTTGTTTTTTTTTTCAGTTTGTGGGTCCCTAGAATCTGAGAGAGTGTTTTCCAGGTCTTTTTTATGTCTCCTCTAGTGTCAGTGAATCTACTGGAGTAGTATAGTTGTTTGGCATTTTTTATTACATTGGTGAGAACTGATGAATAGTGTTTAAGAATATCTTTGTGTATTAAGCCCTGTCTATATTGCTTTTCATATTGGTGTTTCTTGTCAATGGATTTCAGAATGGTGCTGATTAGCCATGGGCAACCAAGCCGTTTGTTTGTGATCTGTTTCGTTTTTATAGGACAATGTTTGTTGTATAATCTAAGTATTTTGTTAAGAAAAATGTCTGTCCAATCCTCAATACCATTGGCCTTGGAGAATTCTGTAGACCAGTCAGCAGTCTCTAGGTCAGCTGTGAACTTCCTTATTGAGGCCTCAAAAAAAAAAAAACAACCATCGCTACCACTATCATATACATGTGTACACAAGTGAATCTATAACCTATAACAACATTAGTCAGTGTGTCAGGGGTGTTTACAACAGTGAAGTCGAGGCTCGGTACAGAGTCTAATTAAAATCAATTTTGTGAATCGTCCGCATAAAATTGAGCAGAGAGCATCTACAAATGCCAGTTGCTGTACGAACCTTCAACTAGTAATAGTTGACTAGTGTTTAAAATGTTAAGTCGATTGAATAAGGCGTTCTGAAGTTATTATCACAGGCTTTTGATAGAATGATCAATCAGTAGCTGACACACGGATGGCTCTGGCATCAAGCCGTGTACTGTTTAATGGCTCACTCAACTAAGCAATACCTGGAGTTTACCTGGAGAGGGTTTTAGGGGTCAACGCCCCCGTGGCTCGGTCTGTGACCAGGCCTCGTGGTGGATCAGGGTCTGATCAACCAGGCTGTTACTGCTGGCCGCACGCAAACTGACGTACGCCCCACTAACACGATAAGAGACAACACAATAAGTGTCAGGGGCCCAAGACTTAAATTGCCTCCCAGTATACATGAAGGGGATTACTAATAGACTCCTGGCTCTCTCTAAGCAGGCACTGGACAGGCACCTAAAGGCAGTACCTGACCAGCCGGGCTGTGGTTCGTACACTGGATTACGTGTGGCCAGCAGGTAACAGCCTGGTTGATCAGGCACTGATCCACCATGAGGCCTGGTGACAGACCAGGTCACGGGAACGTTGACCCCCCGGGGCCCTCTCCAGGTATACCGCCCGGCTGGTCAGGTACTGATTTTAGATCCCTGTTCAGTGCCTTCCTGAAGACAACAAGGGAGCCTCTCTATATTTTTCAGTTTTCTATTTGCAGTTACATTACTTTTAAAATTCTCCACAATGCTCTGAGGTAAAAATATTTTATTACGAATTTTTAACAGCTCTGATTTAATAAAATTGGCAGACCGGCAGCCACACAGATAAAAATTAAAGCAAAAAAATTTACGAAGATACACCACCACTTGAGGTTTGAATCTGATCCGAAGAGGAATTCATAAGTTATTAAATGGAATAAATTTTGCTTAACAAAATCCGAGAATTAAAAATTTCCCATCTCAAAGTAATATGGAGAGAGTTCAAGGAGGACCAGAAAGTCTTATATATAATACACAAGCTCACTAAGTTTGAAGCCGATCAGAAGTTGCATTATCACATTATAAACATAAAAGTTTTGATGTTAATCAAATGCGACACTCAGAAATATTAACATGAAAAACAGTATTTAATTTTTTCAATTTCTTCCCAAAACGGTGAAGTGGAATCTATCCGCACTTTTTTCTGTTTTAATGTTTAATTCATGTGAAGCGCTGAACCCATGTGGGTAATCCAGCGTAATATATAGTGTAGGCTTGATCCTCCGTTTGCCAAGCACGAGACAGATGCGCTTCCTATTTGCAGTTATCTAAAACTTTTCTCTAAGACTGAATAGCTTTTAGGTTAGGTAAGGGTCGTCAGGAAACACTGTCCTGATGCTGGTGTTAGTCAGCTGACCCGCTGTTGGAAGTTTTGGTCATCTGACCGAGGCCTTCCACTGGCTTACCGGTCCACCCCTTAAAAATTATGCTCATAGTTGTAACCATTTAGGAATTGTTCCTGAACAAGTAGGTTGTATATAAGCTTATGTTAAAATGTGTTAAATATGCTAAACAATTCTTTCAACCACAAATATGTTAAAAACTAAATTTTCTTGTTCTCATAACTTGTAATTCAAAGAGTGAGGCTGATTTATTACCTCTGTAACTTGCCATGATTGTGACCAGATCTACCTGGAGTTCATTACCTTTGTAACTAGTTCAGCTATCATAACTTTGGGGTCCAGTCCCTGGACCCATTGTGTACCTTTGTAATCTTTTGACTACCGCCCACACGATGGGTATGACTACCGTCCACAAGATGGGTATGACTACCGCCCACAGGATGGATATAACTACCACCCACAGGATGGGTATGACTACCACCCACAGGATGGGTATAACTACCGCCCACAATATGGGTATAACTACCGTCCACAATATGGGTATAACTACCGCCCACAATATGGGTATGGGGTGCATAATAAACATTAAACTAACTCTTGAAAGAAATAGCTGGCTTGGTTGTTCTGTTTGTAATGCCTGAATGTGTTTGTATACCGTAATGTTCATGAATGCAAGCACGTAATAACAGTGACTGTAGTGTTAAGTTTGCCATCAATGGTGTGTATAACCGCGGGTTTCTGCATGCATAACCAAATATTACCCATCTCTTTATAAACATAAAATCATGTGGAAATAAAGCTTTGACTCTGATTTTGACTTTTAGCTTTTGTGTGCAGAACATATAAGTATTTAAGAATAGTAATGAATGTCCACACATGTTACAGACACAAGAGAAAATTAAGCTGATTTAACTTTGGATAATCAAATAAATTCAAAGACTGTGACTTATTTCTCATCAGAAGAGATATTCTCGAACTGTTTCACAGAAACCAATTTGATTAATAAAACTGGCATATGATAAATTACACAAGGACAGTGTGTGTGTGTCAGCGTGCCTCGTTGTGCTCCCGGTTTTCTGGTGTTTTCACGGTCGCTCTTACGTGCTAGAACTTTAATTTGTGTCATCAATCCTATACGATACATCCCTCTAGCGCCTGGAACCAATCTTGGGCCGAAAACATTATATACTGAGTCATAGCGAAGTGAAATTCTCATCTTTACTAACGTTCATCTGTTGACAGTAGCATCATATCTGTACCACCATCATATCACCTGTACCAGTGCTAACGAGAGGGAAACACAGGAGACATCGTCAAATCAACATTATAAAACTCCAAGGTTATAGGACGGTTATCCCTCAGTGCCAGTCGTGGGAAAGAAGTGAATAGGTAAACAGTCAAGGTTAATGTTTTAGTAGCTGACCTATATTCAGCTGACCAGTGTACAGTGAGAGAATCATAGCAGAAAATGCCAAATATATCTATAAACTCAAGGAAAGTCAGGTTGTAGGTGGCATTACTCCCCTCAGTGTTTTAAAAATGGCTGAGTCAGCAGAACAGGTCAGGAGACAACAACACGACACAACCCCCGATAAATGGAATTGAGGGGAATTTGGAAGGATAAAACCATTGATTAAACCTTTCTGGTCTACCAGAATGGAAAGGAGTTAGAAGGTATTTGGTGAAGCCAGACTATGAAGGAGGTGGGAAGGGGAGTGTGTAATAAGGGGTTAACTGTAAGGGAGTTGTGAAGTTAAGGGAAAAGTGAGCAGTGAAGAGGGTTTTGAAGAGGAAATTTTACTAGTAATTCAGTGGTGATTGCTAAAGCAGATACTAAGTGTACTAGGGACTGGAAAAGAGAAATAAATATTATTGTATATGAGTAAAAGAGCGAAGAGTGAAAATGGCAGGCATTAGGGGGGTACAGGCTGCCATAATTATATTTATATTTCTTCTTCAATTCCATGAAGAAAGAAATCAGTCATGGGGGCTGGAAAAGGTGAATGGAGTAACAGCGCCCTGGACAGTAAAAGCCCAACAGTTGCCATCCTACCAGAAAAGTAAATGTCACTATCGCCGCAAGGTATGGCAACACCGCATACCCAAACAAAAACAGTGGCACACAGCTCTTATTGTAGCGCTCTTAAGTGGTGATATCCAAATTAATCCAGGACCTCAAACTATTGTGCAGAGGCAAAACAGACAGATAAATGACGGCGATAATGACGGTCTAGTAGCTAGGAATGATAACCTTAACTCCATATGTAATGCATACATAGGTCAATGTGAGACAATACAGCCATTATTATCTCAAACACTACCAAACAGGTGCATACACTGTACTAAAGTATGCATGAAAAACAGAAAAG
Organism: Cherax quadricarinatus; assembly: GCF_038502225.1. Taxonomy (NCBI): domain Eukaryota; kingdom Metazoa; phylum Arthropoda; class Malacostraca; order Decapoda; family Parastacidae; genus Cherax; species Cherax quadricarinatus. The sequence goes on along the minus strand of NW_027196514.1, from coordinate 77,837 downwards.
GCACCTTATGTAAAATGTGTAAGGGGTGGGTGCATGATGGATGTATGTACAATTATAGCAACGGTGCCAGAATTCATTTTGTGTGTAACAAATGCACTTTGGCACAGTTACCCTTTAGCAGTGATGACATTGATTTACCTAATTTTAATACAAATGACCCATTGCCATATATTGATGATTATGATTGTTTTATGAAAACAGGCCTTCACTTTATTCATGTCAATGCAAGATCACTTCTTCCTAAATTGGCAGAGATTAGGATTCTAGCTAACAAAATTAGGGCGGCAGTTATAACCATCTCTGAATCTTGGTTGGATGATACGGTGACTGACGACGAGGTCAAAATAGATGGTTACAATATAAAACGCTTAGATAGGAACAGAAAGGGTGGTGGAGTATGTGCCTACATTAGAAATGACTTAGCTTACAACCCAAGACCTGATTTAAATAACAATAAACTGGAGATTCTATGGTTTGAAGTGCTGCTTCCTAAGACCAAACCCATCTTAGTAGGAACTAGTTACCGCCCTCCTACCCAGGACCAGTTCTTAGAAGACTTTTCCAGAGTCTTGTCCGGAGTTGAAAACAATTGCGAGACAATAATACTGGGCGACTTCAATATCTGTTTTCAGCAGCAAAATAACGGGCTATGCAAAAGGTATAAGCAAATTCTAGGATTAAATAGTTACACTCAACTAATTAATACACCAACCCGGATCACACAGTTCTCAGCCACCCTAATTGACCACATACTTTGTAACCGCTCTGAGAACATTAGTCAGTCAGGCGTCATTACCACAGGTCTTAGTGATCATTTCATCATTTACTGCACCAGGAAAATCACTAGGGATAGGATAGGCCTACACAGGACAATAAAAATGAGGTCAACTAGAAACTACAGTAAAGAAACACTGGTAAATAGGCTACACAATTGTGACTGGACAGAGATAACAAGTTGCACGGACGTAAACGATGCCTGGGAAAAATTCAAAACAATGTTCACTACCATCCTTGATAATATTGCACCAGTTAAAGAGGTTAGGATTAAACGAAGAACTGAACCCTGGATGAATACTGAGATATTAGATAATATGAAATTCAGAGACCAGCTGCTAAAAAGATTTAAAGCAAACAGACAGGATATTGCAGCACTAAATGAATTCCAAAGGGTGAGGAACAGAGTACAGAGACTTATAAAAGGAGCAAAGGCAAAGCACTACTGCTCAAAAATTGAAGAGTATAAGCATAACCCCAGAAAGCTCTGGCAACAACTAAAACAGTTGGGGTATAGCCATAAGCCAGTAGATAGGTCTAACATAGTACTCACTATCGATAATGAGGTATGCCACGAAACATCTAAGGTGGCAAATTGCTTTAATTCCTACTACACATCTGTTGCATCAACACTAGTAAGTAAACTACCAGCTGCATCAAATACCTTTAACACAGACTCTGATAAGTTTCAAACATACTATACCAATAAAGGGGTAACCCCAAACAGTTGTCAACTAGTAAGTGTATCTCATGACTTTATTCAAAAAGAACTAAGCAGGTTAAACCCAACTAAGAGCACAGGCCCTGATAACATCCCGTCTAAGTTCCTAAAAGATGGTGCTTCTGAACTGTCAATCCCTATTGCTCACATAATAAATCTATCAATCACCACTAATACCGTACCGGAGGGGTTCAAGGAGGCCAGAGTTACTCCTATCTTCAAGAAAAATAGTAGGTCTGATGTAAGCAACTATAGGCCTGTTAGTATACTCAGTATAATATCTAAAATTCTAAGAGGGCGGTGTATTCAGTATTAATGACAACAGCATTCTCCATTTCAGAGCACACATACAGAGGTACAAAAAATATACAGATAAGAGCATGCCAAAGCCACTTATACTATGCATAGCATTACGGGCTGGCTTAAAATTAACTTAAGATTAACTAAGCAATGATGAAATCAGTGATAAAACATTAATGTAAACAGATTACTATAAAGCACAAGTGAGTATTACAAAGACAGGTCATATGGTTGCATGCATTGTTGTACATTCAGTAGAATGGAGTATTCTGTTAGGTAGTGTATTTAAAAAATAATAAAGTTAGATTGGGTTTTAGGTTTAACATTTATGTGATATAATTGTGAGAAACATTTAAGATATACAATTTATAAGGTTCAGTTATTCAGTATTTATTTGGTTTTGGGTGAGTAAGTGATCTTTGAGAAGAGACTTGAATTTATAAACAGGTAGTGTTTCTTTTATATTTACAGGTAATGAATTCCAGATTTTAGGGCCTTTTATGTGCATTGAGTTTTTGCATAGTGTGAGATGGACACGAGGAACATCAAAGAGTGATCTGTGCCTTGTGTTATGGTCATGTGTTCTGTTGAGGTTGGCAAGGAGATGTTTGAGGGGAGGGTTAATATCAGAGTTAAGTGTTCTATGTATGTAATAGGTGCAGTAATAAGTATGGATGTTTTGTATGGTGAGTAGGTTTAGTGTATTGAATATTGGTGGAGTGTGCTGCCTGTAGTGAGAATTTGTTATCATTCTAACTGCAGCCTTTTGTTGGGTAATTAGTGGTCTGAGATGGTTAATTGTTGTTGAGCCCCATGCACAAATTCCATAGGTGAGATAGGGGTAAATAAGAGAGTGATATAGGGCCAGGAGGGCTGACTGTGGAACATAGTACCGTATCTTCGATAGTATGCCTACAGTCTTGGAAATTTTCTTAGAAATTTGTTGTATATGTGTATGAAATTTGAGTCTATTATCAAGGTGGATTCCTAAGAATTTTCCCTCTGTTAGCTTTGTGATAGGTGATCCGTTTATCATTATGTTAAGAGGGACATCTGTAGCTCTGTTACCAAACTGAATGAAGTAGGTTTTGTCAATGTTTAGTGTAAGTTTGTTAGTCCTCATCCAGGTAGATATTTTCTGTAATTCGGTATTTACAGTATTGGCTAGCGTGACTGGGCTCGGGTGGGAGAAGACGTATGTAGTGTCATCTGCAAATAGTGTGGGTTTGAGTAATTGCGAAGCATTTGGTAGGTCATTTATGTATAGGAGAAAGAGAAGAGGGCCAAGGACACTTCCCTGTGGGACACCAACTGTAATTGGTTGTGCAGAAGAGTTTGCCCCATTTGCATACACATATTGGCTTCTGTTGCTGAGGTATGACTTGAGGTAGTTGAGGGAGTGCCCTCTTATACCATAGTGTGACAATTTTACGTGGAGCAAGTCATGGTCAACTGTATCAAAAGCTTTACGTAAGTCAATGAAGATCCCCAGTGGGACTTCTTTTTTCTCTATTGCAGTGTATATATGTTCTAGCATGTGTATAATAGCATCATTAGTATTTTTATTAGGCCTGAATCCAAATTGGCAGGGGTTGAGTATGTTTTGGGAGATAAGGTAGGAGTAGATTCGTTTATGAATTAATTTTTCGAAGATTTTTGAGAGAGGGTGTAAGTTGGATATTGGCCTATAGTTATTCAACTCTGTTTGGTCTCCTCCTTTGTGGATCGGGGTGACCCTTGCTATTTTGAGTACTGTAGGGAAGGTGGAGGATTCAATGGATTTGTTAAAGAGTGTTGCAATGATTGGTGATAGCACTTGTGACACTTTTTTGTATATAAAGGGTGGTAAGGTATTTAAATCTCCTGCCTTGTTTTTTAGTGTGTTGATAATAAGGGAGACTTCGTATGGGTTAGTCGGAGCTAGGAACAGTGTGTTCGGGTAGTTGCCAGTGAGGTAGTCATTTGGTGGGGTATCTGAGCTTGGGATTTTATTGGCAAGGTTTTGTCCTATAGTGGAGAAGAAATCATTGAGTCTGTTTGCTGTTTCTGTTGGTGGGAGTTGGGGTTCATCTGATTTTGCTAATTTTATTTCGCTATTTCGTGATATCTTTTTTGTTCCCAGAATTTCTGATAGGGTTTTCCAGGTCTTTTTTATATCACCTCGTAAGTTGGATAATCTGTTCTCATAATACAATTTTTTTGCCCTTCTTATCAGGCTGGTTAGGATTGACGAGTAACGTTTTGTTTGGTCTCTGGTTATGTGACCCATTCTGTACTGTTTTTCATATTGGTGTTTTGTATTTATGGATTTGAGAATGCTGGGTGTTAGCCAGGGACTGTTCAGTCTCTTAGCTGTCATCTGTTTAGTTTTTTTAGGGCAGTGCTTGTTATAGAGGTATTGGGTCTTTTTTAGAAAATTATTAATACATTCGTCAATATCTGTATAGATTTCTAGCTCAGTGTGCCAGTCAATGTTTGCTACTGCTGTTGTGAAGTTATTAATGGCTGCCTCATTGTGAAGTCTGAAGGTGACTTTAGTAGTGTCTTGGGGTAATTTACCAAGAGTTGTTATGAGAAAAGTAGGGTAGTGGTCTGTGGTATTATCTGTAATTATGCCTGATTTTAAAGGGGATATGGTGTTGGTCCAGATGTGGTCAAGTAGGGAAACACTAGTCTCTGTAACTCTTGTAGGTTTTGTTACTGTTGGTAGCAACATACAGTTACTCATTGTGTTTGTGAATTCAGTAACGTGTGGGTCCTGGTCTTGCAGGAGATTTATATTGAAGTCACCTGAGAGTAGTAAGTGATCTTTGTTCATGCGTGCATCAGTTATCATACTTCCTAGGTTTTGACTAAATTGGCTAATGTTTGACTGTGGAACTCTGTAGATGTTTATCAATGTGAGAGGTTTTTGTAGGTATTTGGATTTGAATTTAGCTATTATATATTCCCCATGTTCATCCCTTGTGCAAGTATTAGTGATACATTCTAGTTGGTCTGAGTAGTATATGGCTGTGCCACCCCCTTGTTGGTCTGGCCTACAGTTGTGTATGGCTGTGTAACCAGGAATGGCATAGACATCTGTACTATCAGGCTTTAGCCAGGTTTCAGTTAGTGTAATGATGGACATATTGGCATGTAAGGAATTTAGTAATGCTATGAGGTCATCGTAATGCTTGCTTAAAGATCTGATATTGTAGTTAAAGATAGTTATGTTGTTGTTGGCACTGAGAAGTGCCTTTGATTGTTCTGCAGTGTAGTAATTACAGTAACTGTTTGAATCATTTAAGTCATTAAATAAGAGGTTGGTATCAGGATCAATGCTTGTAATCATAAGATTTGTAGTGAATCTATAGTTAGAATTAAGTATAAAACAAAGTAAATAGTCTTAAGCTAAAAAATAGCACCTGAATTATTTAACAAATGTAAAATAATGAGCTAAGGTAGTTTTGGAATATAATGGCAAAGTTGTGAACTTATTCAACCTCATAGGCATGGTAACCTTAGACCTGCAAAAGGCCTTCGATACTGTCAACCACAATAAATTACGTAATAAACTTCAAGCTATTGGTATAGGTTCTGTAGACTGGTTTAAGTCCTACCTTAGCAACAGGAGACAAATAGTCAAAATCAACAAAACAGAATCAGAACCCCTGCCGATAACATGTGGAGTTCCCCAAGGTAGTATTCTGGGTCCCTTATTATTCTTATGTTATGTCAATGATATGCCTATCAGTGTCAAGTGCAAACTCCTACTGTATGCAGATGACAGTGCTCTGTTAGTGTCAGGTAAAGACCCACAAGATATTGCTAATGTTTTAACACTGGAACTGGAGTCCTTCAGCAAATGGTTAGTAGACAACAAACTATCATTACACCTAGGGAAAACTGAAGCCATTCTCTTTGGCACGAAACATAAACTGAGAAGGGTAAATAATTTTAATGTTCAATGTAATGGGGAGCCCATCACTTTGGTTTCATCCTGTAGTGATACTGGTCCTGTGGGGAGCAGCAGCAGGATAATACTGCACCACCTCTAGGGGCCCTTAACAACAACAACAGTTTGGTGTGTGTCATGGGCACCAACACATGGTGTGTGATTCTCTCCTACTTTATCCATTTATCAGCGATGCAGATTACATGGTGAGTTTAAATATGTGGCCTGTAGTTATAACTTTTCTCTTGACATATGCAAGACATCACCATCCCTGTAGAAGCCATTATTAGATGTACTAGTCATTATATTTTGTTGTTGCAGAAGTACTATGAAGATTCTATGTTCAATAAAGCCTAGAGATAAGGCCTGTGTTTCTATCACAACAATTTATTGAACATAGAATCCTGGGCTACCGGGTGGTGATCCTGCGCTAGACTACATCACAACATTGAGCGTTTACTGAAACCTGAGAGGCTAGACTGTGACCCCAGCTTATCAACGGCTGCTCAGGAATGGAAGCACTGGTTTAAGACTTTCGAAAACTTCTTGGGAGCCCTTCCTAAAGAAGATCTAGATAAACTAATTCTGCTCATCAATTTTGTGTCACCTAAGATATATGAGGCTATTTCTGAGTGTAATACCTACGAAGATGCTATCAAAACCCTCAAGTCTCAGTATATTAAACCTACAAATGAAATCTTTGCACGCTATCGCCTTGCAACTCGCCGCCAGCAGATTGATGAGTCCTTAGAGGAATACTTTCAAGCACTGAAAATTTTAGGTAAGGACTGTCACTTCCAAGCAGTGACAGCTGCTCAGTATTGTGAAGAGTCCATCAGGGATGCTTTTATCAGTGGCCTGCAATCACCAATAATAAGGCAGCGTTTATTGGAGAATAAAACTCTCGACTTAGCCGCTGCCTTTGACCAGGCAAGAGCTCTAGATTCAGCCCAGAAGAATTCTGAAGTATACAGTACCACTCAGCCTTCTCGAGTGGTAAGTGCTGCAATTCCTGACCAAGACTCTTGCAATGAAGTTACTGGGGAACCTGCCTCAGTGACAGCAGCAGCAGGTACGGTGTGTTTCTTTTGTGGTTTTTCAAGACATCCACGTCCAAAGTGTCCTGCTCGTGAAGCAATGTGCCATAAATGCCACAAGAAAGGTCACTTTGCTAAAGTATGTCGTGCTAATGCATCAACAAGAGCTAGTGCCTCCACACATTCCAGTGATCATGCGACTCTAGCAACAGTGACTTCTGCGGCTACTCCAAATTCACTGTCAAAGGCAGTTGTGAAAGTATTCATCAAAGGAACAGAAGTAGATGGTCTTATTGATAGTGGCAGCTCAGAGAGTTTCATCAACCTTGACTTAGTTAAACGGCTCTCCTTGACTCTACATCACTCATCAGGTACCGTTTCCATGGCATCAACATCTCTCTCTATTCAGACCTTAGGGTTTTGTAAGGTAAATCTCAGAGTTAATGGAAAGGATTATCAAGATGTACATTTAGCTATTCTGCCACAACTGTGCTCTGATGTTATCCTTGGTCAGGACTTTCAGAAGCTGCATGGTAGTGTCACCTTAACATATGGAGGTGAACTGCCTCCTCTTGTTGTCTGTGGACTTAGCACTTTAAGGGTAGACCCACCAAAGCTGTTTGCAAATCTTACCGCGGATTGCCATCCTATATCAGCTAAGTCACGCCGCTATTCTTATGAGGATCGGATGTTCATTGAGAAAGAAACTCAGAGGCTGCTGAAGGAGGGTATTATAGAACCGAGTGATTCCCCTTGGCGTGCACAGGTTGTTGTTGTTAAAGATGGTTATAGGAAACGGAGACTGGCTATCGATTACTCTGAGACAATCAACAAATTTACACTTCTTGATGGGTACCCTCTACCTCGAATTGACGATACAGTGAACAAAATTGCTCAGTACTACGTGTTTAGCACAATTGATCTGCAGAGTGCCTATCATCAAGTCCCTATAAGGAATGAAGATAAACCATACACAGCGTTTCAGGCTAGTGATGGCCTGTATCAGTTTACCAGAGTCCCTTTTGGAGTCACCAATGGGGTAGCCTGCTTCCAACGAATTATGGATTCACTCATTCAGGAAGAGCAACTCATGGGAACTTACGCGTATTTAGATAATGTTACCATTTGTGGCAAGACCCAGGAGGAACATGATGCAAACCTTGATAAGTTTTTGGAAGCCGCCAAGAAGAAAAATATCAGTTACAATGAGGAAAAGTGCACTTTTTCAACTAAAAGGCTTAGCATCCTTGGTTATGTAGTGGAAGGAGGTTCAATATTCCCAGACCCTGAACGACTACGACCTCTACGGGAACTTCCAATGCCTCAAGACAAAAAGTCACTCCGAAGAACTCTTGGTCTCTTTGCTTATTACTCACAATGGATCTACAACTATTCAAGTAAAGTCCGCCCATTGAGTGCTACCACATTTCCTGTGACAAAGGAAGCAGAAGCCGCTTTCCATACTCTCAAACAGGACATTGAAAACTCAGTAGTTCAAGCCATTGATGAGTCCCTACCATTCGAAGTGGAAACGGATGCATCTGACATTGCCATTGCTGCAGTCTTATCTCAGGCAGGACGACCAGTAGCCTTCTTTTCGAGAACTTTTCAAGGATCAGAGAAATGTTATGCTGCTGTAGAAAAGGAAGCCCAGGCCATCATAGAAGCAGTTCGCCACTGGAGGCATTATTTAACTGGTAGACATTTCACCATAAGGACTGACCAACGGTCCGTGATGTATATGTTCGACAAGAGGCACAAAAGTAGGATAAAGAATGACAAGATATTACGCTGGAGGATGGAACTATCGTGTTATGACTTTGATATTCTGTACCGACCGGGTCAAGAGAACATCTCACCTGATGCATTCTCTAGGTCCCACTGTGGAGCAGCATGTCATGATTTGCAATCACTCTCAGCTCTCCACAAGGCTTTGTGTCACCCAGGAGTTACACGCCTGTACCATTTTGTCAAATCAAAGAACATGCCCTACTCAGTGGAAGATGTGCGACAAGTGATCAGAGCATGCAGAGTATGTGCAGAGTGCAAGCCAAACTTTCATCAGCCAGAGAAGACTCATCTCATAAAATCCACCCAGCCTTTCGAAAGATTGAATATAGATTTCAAAGGACCTCTACCAAGCACAAATCAGAATAGGTATTTCCTTAACATAGTAGATGAATATTCAAGGTTTCCCTTTGTATTCCCCTGTGCAAATATGGCTGCTTCAACTGTTATTAGTTGTCTTTCACAGTTGTTCTCTATTTTTGGTATGCCAGCTTATATCCATTCAGACAGGGGATCCTCGTTCATGAGTAACGAACTTCAGGAGTTTTTGGCTAGCAAAGGTATTGCCTGCAGCAGAACAACAAGCTACAACCCTCAAGGCAATGGTCAAGTGGAGCGGTTCAATGGTACTATATGGAAGGCAGTTACAATGACATTAAAGTCGCGCAATCTACCTGTTCAACACTGGCAAACTGTCCTACCTGATGCTCTTCACTCTATTAGATCACTGCTGTGCACAGCTACTAATGCAACCCCTCATGAAAGACTCCTCAACTATTCACGTCGTTCCTCTACGGGAGCCTCCGTGCCCACTTGGTTATGTCATCCTGGACCCGTTCTCCTGAAGAGTCACCGTAGGATGAACAAGACGGATCCTTTAGTGGAAGAGGTAGAGCTCCTGCAAGCTAATCCACATTACGCCCACATTCGCTACCAAAATGGTGAAGAGACTACAGTATCTACAAGACATTTAGCCCCAGTTGAAATCCCTATTAGTGTGGAATCTCAAGATACACCAATAGATGTGAAAGATGCTTCGTTTTCTCCTGGAAAGCCCCTTGAGACTACCCCTATGGAAATAGAGGATTCTGCTCCAGCAGTTAATCAAACCCCGCTGGAAAATATCGAACCTGGTGAAGAGGCTCAAGGGCTACGAAGGTCGGGACGTGTACGTCGCCCACCTAACAGTTTGGGAGATTACTGTCTCTGATATTTTAGAAGGGGGAGATTGTAGTGATACTGGTCCTGTGGGGAGCAGCAGCAGGATAATACTGCACCACCTCTAGGGGCCCTTAACAACAACAACAGTTTGGTGTGTGTCATGGGCACCAACACATGGTGTGTGATTCTCTCCTACTTTATCCATTTATCAGCGATGCAGATTACATGGTGAGTTTAAATATGTGGCCTGTAGTTATAACTTTTCTCTTGACATATGCAAGACATCACCATCCCTGTAGAAGCCATTATTAGATGTACTAGTCATTATATTTTGTTGTTGCAGAAGTACTATGAAGATTCTATGTTCAATAAAGCCTAGAGATAAGGCCTGTGTTTCTATCACAACATTTACCAGGATCTGCTGATAAATGGAAAAACAGATGGGACATGCACTCCCTTCCTGTAAGCTTTTTCAAAATGTGTACCTCTTCAGTACAGGAAAGACTGTGCTATAACTTAAATTGCCAGGCATACCATCTAAAGGGGACAAAAAGATACAAAACATCCAGGCCATGGGAAAACCTGGGTAGCCACAGCCACTCAAGAGGGAGAGGTTTTTTAGTGCCAGGAAGGAAAAAAAACTGGCAGGAAATGGCAGAAATCGTACACCAAATCCAGTCATTCCTGGAGTGGAACCACAGTCGATGGCCTCCACTCCAAACCAACAGATACAGATACTAATGCCGGAAAAAAAATCCCCCCCCAGTACCAACAATACCACCAGTCCGATAACATTCTTCTTTGCAAATATACAGGGTCTAAAGCCAGCAACAAACAACAAAATACCTTTCATCCGTGGACTGCTTGCAGAGGCAAAGGCAATGTTCGCGGCTTTCACTGAGACCCACATAAAGGATCACTTGGACAACGAAATATGGATCCCAGGTTACAACCTATACAGATGTGACAGAGTGAACAGGCAAAAGGGGGGGGGGGGGGTTGGCCTGTACATTGCAGAGTCACTTGTTTGCACAGAACTGCTTAATGCCTCAAATGATGTAGTGGAAGTTTTAGCAGTAAAGGTCGAGAACCAAAACCTAGTCATTGTGGTAGTCTACAAGCCTCCGGATGCAACATCCCAGCAATTCCAGGAACAGCTGTTAAAAATTGACCACTGTCTGGAAAATCTTCCAGCTCCTGCACCCAACATCTTGCTCCTGGGGGATTTCAACTTAAGGCACCTAAAATGGAGGAATATAGCAAATAATATTGTTGCAGTAATAACACCAGGAGGCAGCTCTGATGAAAACTCACACTCACACGAGCTTTTAAATCTCTGCACAAAATTCAATTTAAACCAGCAAATAATAGAGCCTACTAGACTGGAGAATACACTAGACCTCATCTTCACTAACAATGATGATCTGATAAGAAATGTCACCATATCAAAAACAATATACTCAGATCACAACATAATTGAGGTTCAGACATGTATGCGTGGAGCCCCAGACCGACATAATGAGATTAGTCACGAGGGAGCATTCACCAAATTCAACTTCAATAACAAAAACATAAAGTGGGACCAAGTAAACCAAGTCCTAACCGATATAAGCTGGGAAGATATACTAAGCAACACAGACCCCAACTTATGCCTAGAACAGATTAACTCGGTGGCACTCGATGTATGCACAAGGCTTATTCCTCTAAGAAAAAGGAGGAGTAGATGTAAAATAGAAAGAGACAGGCGCTCCCTTTACAGGCGACGGAAAAGAATAACAGAGCGGCTAAAAGAGGTCAATATATCTGAAATGCGTAGGGAGACACTGGTCAGAGAAATAGCAAGCATCGAACTTAAGCTAAAAGAATCCTTTAGGAGTCAGGAATCGCGGGAAGAACTAAAAGCCATAAATGAAATCGAAAGAAACCCAAAGTATTTCTTCTCCTATGCCAAATCAAAATCGAGAACAACGTCCAGTATTGGGCCCCTACTTAAACAAGATGGGTCCTACACAGATGACAGCAAGGAAATGAGTGAGCTACTCAAGTCCCAATATGACTCAGTTTTTAGCAAGCCGCTAACCAGACTGAGAGTCGAAGATCAAAATGAATTTTTTATGAGAGAGCCACAAAATTTGATTAACACAAGCCTATCCGATGTTATCCTGACGCCAAATGACTTCGAACAGGCGATAAATGACATGCCCATGCACTCTGCCCCAGGGCCAGACTCATGGAACTCTGTGTTCATCAAGAACTGCAAGAAGCCCCTATCACGAGCCTTTTCCATCCTATGGAGAGGGAGCATGGACACGGGGGTCGTCCCACAGTTACTAAAAACAACAGACATAGCCCCACTCCACAAAGGGGGCAGTAAAGCAACAGCAAAGAACTACAGACCAATAGCACTAACATCCCATATCATAAAAATCTTTGAAAGGGTCCTAAGAAGCAAGATCACCACCCATCTAGAAACCCATCAGTTACACAACCCAGGGCAACATGGGTTTAGAACAGGTCGCTCCTGTCTGTCTCAACTATTGGATCACTACGACAAGGTCCTAAATGCACTAGAAGACAAAAAGAATGCAGATGTAATATATACAGACTTTGCAAAAGCCTTCGACAAGTGTGACCATGGCGTAATAGCGCACAAAATGCGTGCTAAAGGAATAACAGGAAAAGTCGGTCGATGGATCTATAATTTCCTCACTAACAGAACACAGAGAGTAGTCGTCAACAGAGTAAAGTCCGAGGCAGCTACGGTGAAAAGCTCTGTTCCACAAGGCACAGTACTCGCTCCCATCTTGTTCCTCATCCTCATATCCGACATAGACAAGGATGTCAGCCACAGCACCGTGTCTTCCTTTGCAGATGACACCCGAATCTGCATGACAGTGTCTTCCATTGCAGACACTGCAAGGCTCCAGGCGGACATCAACCAAATCTTTCAGTGGGCTGCAGAAAACAATATGAAGTTCAACGATGAGAAATTTCAATTACTCAGATATGGTAAACATGAGGAAATTAAATCTTCATCAGAGTACAAAACAAATTCTGGCCACAAAATAGAGCGAAACACCAACGTCAAAGACCTGGGAGTGATCATGTCGGAGGATCTCACCTTCAAGGACCATAACATTGTATCAATCGCATCTGCTAGAAAAATGACAGGATGGATAATGAGAACCTTCAAAACTAGGGAGGCCAAGCCCATGATGACACTCTTCAGGTCACTTGTTCTATCTAGGCTGGAATATTGCTGCACACTAACAGCACCTTTCAAGGCAGGTGAAATTGCCGACCTAGAAAATGTACAGAGAACTTTCACGGCGCGCATAACGGAGATAAAACACCTCAATTACTGGGAGCGCTTGAGGTTCCTAAACCTGTATTCCCTGGAACGCAGGAGGGAGAGATACATGATTATATACACCTGGAAAATCCTAGAGGGACTAGTACCGAACTTGCACACGAAAATCACTCACTACGAAAGCAAAAGACTTGGCAGACGATGCACCATCCCCCCAATGAAAAGCAGGGGTGTCACTAGCACGTTAAGAGACCATACAATAAGTGTCAGGGGCCCGAGACTGTTCAACTGCCTCCCAGCACACATAAGGGGGATTACCAACAGACCCCTGGCAGTCTTCAAGCTGGCACTGGACAAGCACCTAAAGTCAGTTCCTGATCAGCCGGGCTGTGGCTCGTACGTTGGTTTGCGTGCAGCCAGCAGCAACAGCCTGGTTGATCAGGCTCTGATCCACCAGGAGGCCTGGTCACAGACCGGGCCGCGGGGGCGTTGACCCCCGGAACTCTCTCCAGGTAAACTCCAGGTAATATTAAAAGAGGATAACATCAAAGCTGCTTTCATAGAAAACCTGGAAGCTTTCTACAACAGATGGGAACATAAAAAGTCTGGGCTGAATGGTACTGCCCTTGATACTGGCCATGTAGTCAGAAACTGTAAGGCTGGAGGTGATGTCCTGGTAGTCAGTAAATGTGGGGCTGATAGTGCTGTCCTGGGAGACAGTAATGGTGAAGCTGGAGGTGCTGTCCTGGGAGACAGTAATGGTGAAGCTGGAGGTGCTGTCCTGGGAGACAGTAATGGTGAAGCTGGAGATGCTGTCCTGGGAGACAGTAATGGTGAAGTTGGAGATGCTGTCCTGGGAGATGCTGGAGGTGCTGTCCTGGGAGACAGTAATGGTGAAGCTGGAGATTTTGTCCAGGTAGTCGGGAATTATACGCAGGAAGGAATGCATATAAATGACCTCATAGGGGACAGGAGCCGTAGTGGGGAAACAAGTGTAGTCAAAGATAAGATAAAACCAATATTGCAAACTAGAAATACAACAGGAAATAGCAAACAAGAGGACTCCACTAGCAATAGTGAGGATATATTACCAAAAACAACTGGTGGGAGCTCCATTGTTGGTGCTAGGGAGGATAGGAATAAGACAGGTAAACATGCACCAACAGGGAATACAGTCACAGAAACCCAAGGCAAACGGAAACCAAGCCTGTGCACATACTATGCACTTGGTATCTGCAGACATGGGAAATCTGGAAAAACAGATGGGACGTGCAACTATGACCACCCTAGAAAATGCCGTGCCCATATGACAACAGGAAAATGCAAACTCCCTTCCTGTAAGCTTTTTCACCCTGAAATGTGTACCTCTTCAGTACAGGAAAGACTGTGCTATAACTTAAATTGCCAGGCACACCATCTAAAGGGGACAAAAAGATACAAAACATCCAGGCCATGGGAAAACCTGGGTAGCCACAGCCACTCAAGAGGGAGAGGTTTTTTAGTGCCAGGAAGGAAAAAAAACTGGCAGGAAATGGCAGAAATTGTACACCAAATCCAGTCATTCCTGGAGTGGAACCACAGTCGATGGCCTCCACTCCAAACCAACAGATACAGATACTAATGCCGGAAAAAAAAGTCCCCCCCCCCAGTACCACCAATACCACCAGTCCGATGACATTCTTCTTTGCAAATATACAGGGTCTAAAGCCAGCAACAAACAACAAAATACCTTTCATCCGTGGACTGCTTGCAGAGGCAAAGGCAATGTTCGCGGCTTTCACTGAGACCCACATAAAGGATCACTTGGACAACGAAATATGGATCCCAGGTTACAACCTATACAGATGTGACAGAGTGAACAGGCAAAAGGGGGGGGGGTTGGCCTGTACATTGCAGAGTCACTTGTTTGCACAGAACTGCTTAATGCCTCAAATGATGTAGTGGAAGTTTTAGCAGTAAAGGTCGAGAACCAAAACCTAGTCATTGTGGTAGTCTACAAGCCTCCGGATGCAACATCCCAGCAATTCCAGGAACAGCTGTTAAAAATTGACCACTGTCTGGAAAATCTTCCAGCTCCTGCACCCAACATCTTGCTCCTGGGGGATTTCAACTTAAGGCACCTAAAATGGAGGAATATAGCAAATAATATTGTTGCAGTAATAACACCAGGAGGCAGCTCTGATGAAAACTCACACTCACACGAGCTTTTAAATCTCTGCACAAAATTCAATTTAAACCAGCAAATAATAGAGCCTACTAGACTGGAGAATACACTAGACCTCATCTTCACTAACAATGATGATCTGATAAGAAATGTCACCATATCAAAAACAATATACTCAGATCACAACATAATTGAGGTTCAGACATGTATGCGCGGAGCCCCAGACCGACAAAATGAGATTAGTCACGAGGGAGCATTCACCAAATTCAACTTCAATAACAAAAACATAAAGTGGGACCAAGTAAACCAAGTCCTAACCGATATAAGCTGGGAAGATATACTAAGCAACACAGACCCCAACTTATGCCTAGAACAGATTAACTTGGTGGCACTCGATGTATGCACAAGACTTATTCCTCTAAGAAAAAGGAGGAGTAGATGTAAAATAGAAAGAGACAGGCGCTCCCTTTACAGGCGACGGAAAAGAATAACAGAGCGGCTAAAAGAGGTCAATATATCTGAAATGCGTAGGGAGACACTGGTCAGAGAAATAGCAAACATCGAACTTAAGCTAAAGGAATCTTATAGGAGTCAGGAATCGCGGGAAGAACTAAAAGCCATAAATGAAATCGAAAGAAACCCAAAGTATTTCTTCTCCTATGCCAAATCAAAGTCGAGAACAACGTCCAGTATTGGGCCCTTACTTAAACAAGATGGGTCCTACACAGATGACAGCAAGGAAATGAGTGAGCTACTCAAGTCCCAATATGACTCAGTTTTTAGCAAGCCACTAACCAGACTGAGAGTCGAAGATCAAAATGAATTTTTTATGAGAGAGCCACAGAATTTGGTTAACACAAGCCTATCTGATGTTATCCTGACGCCAAATGACTTCGAACAGGCGATAAATGACATGCCCATGCACTCTGCCCCAGGGCCAGACTCATGGAACTCCGTGTTCATCAAGAACTGCAAGAAGCCCCTATCACGAGCCTTTACCATCCTATGGAGAGGGAGCATGGACACGGGGGTCGTCCCACAGTTACTAAAAACAACAGACATAGCCCCACTCCACAAAGGGGGCAGTAAAGCAACAGCAAAGAACTACAGACCGATAGCACTAACATCCCATATCATAAAAATCTTTGAAAGGGTCCTAAGAAGCAAGATCACCACCCATCTAGAAACCCATCAGTTACACAACCCAGGGCAACATGGGTTTAGAACAGGTCGCTCCTGTCTGTCTCAACTATTGGATCACTACGACAAGGTCCTAGATGCACTAGAAGACAAAAAGAATGCAGATGTAATATATACAGACTTTGCAAAAGCCTTCGACAAGTGTGACCATGGCGTAATAGCGCACAAAATGCGTGCTAAAGGAATAACAGGAAAAGTCGGTCGATGGATCTATAATTTCCTCACTAACAGAACACAGAGAGTAGTAGTCAACAGAGTAAAGTCCGAGGCAGGCTACGGTGAAAAGCTCTGTTCCACAAGGCACAGTACTCGCTCCCATCTTGTTCCTCATCCTCATATCTGACATAGACAAGGATGTCAGCCACAGCACCGTGTCTTCCTTTGCAGATGACACCCGAATCTGCATGACAGTGTCTTCCATTGCAGACACTGCAAGGCTCCAGGCGGACATCAACCAAATCTTTCAGTGGGCTGCAGAAAACAATATGAAGTTCAACGATGAGAAATTTCAATTACTCAGATATGGTAAACACGAGGAAATTAAATCTTCATCAGAGTACAAAACAAATTCTGGCCACAAAATAGAGCGAAACACCAACGTCAAAGACCTGGGAGTGATCATGTCGGAGGATCTCACCTTCAAGGACCATAACATTGTATCAATCGCATCTGCTAGAAAAATGACAGGATGGATAATGAGAACCTTCAAAACTAGGGATGCCAAGCCCATGATGACACTCTTCAGGTCACTTGTTCTATCTAGGCTGGAATATTGCTGCACACTAACAGCACCTTTCAAGGCAGGTGAAATTGCTGACCTAGAAAATGTACAGAGAACCTTCACGGCGCTACCGACAAGATGAAATTAAGACACATCCGCAACACCTGGGCATCCCTATCGTAGACGTTGTTTCGCCATCCAGCCGGCCAATGGATGGCGAAACGTCCACAACAAAGACAACCAGACGCCGCACATGTGTCTTAATTTCATCAGTAGTAGTAGTAGTAGTAGAAGAGGTAGTAGTAGTGGTAGTGGTAGAAGTGGGGAATAAGGAGGACGAGCCAGTCAAATACAAAGGAAGGGGAGCACTGCAAGAGAGCTAGGTGCCCACAGAGGGAGAGCAAGCGCACAGAGGTGCGTGAAAGGGGAAGTGGTGAAATAAATGAAGAAGGAACAGAAACACGAGACAGAAGAGAGAAAGACAACCCAGAGGAGAAAAAGGAAAGAGGAAAGGGGAAGAGGGAGAAGAAAAAAAAGAAAAAGAAAAAATGAGGAGTCAGGTTAAGTCACGGGTGTTCTGAAGTTTGGAGCATTTTACAATGTAGTGGGAGAGGAAGGCATCTACAGAGACGAAGCCAGGGCTAAGATTCATACAAGGAAAGTTGTGTATTAGAGAGGATTCAACTAGACGGCGACTGTTCGAGTTGGAAGTAGGGAAGACAGTTTTAGCAGAAGACCAGTCAATAGGATGGCTATGATCTCTGACGTGACAGAAAAGAGCATTGTTAGTGTCGGCAAGCCTAACACTATTTTTGTGCTCCCTAAGTCTGTCAGAAAGAGATCGACCAGTTTCTCCGAAGTATTGAAGAGGACAGGAGGAGCAAGAAATAGAGTAGACACCAGGAACATCTGTAGAGGGAGGAGAGGTATGAACGAGATTAGTGCGAAGAGTGTTAGTCTGGCGGAAGGTAAGCTTGATGTCTAAGGGACGGAGAGAATTGTTGAGATTAGAAAGACCGGAAATGTAGGGAAGGCAGAGGATAGAAGAGTTCCCAGGAGTAGAGAGTTTGGGAGAGAAGAAATTGCGTTTAGCACGTGAGAGGGCAGAGTCTATGAAATGGGAAGGGTAGCCAAGACGGGAAAACAATTATGAAGAGTGGAAATTTCTGCTGGAAGGAACTGAAACACCAGGTTAGTGTACCATTTACACTTACCAACACTATGAACAAGTAATAGCTGCATAATTATAAATTAATCTTATTTTAACTATCACGGGCAGTTTTTGCCATAAAGCTGTATAGCCATTGTGGCTTAGCGCTTCTTTTTGATTATAATAATAATAATTTTTGCCATAAAAAATCCGCGTCTGAGATACTCGTCTTTACTGCAAATAATGGCCAGGTATATATTGTAGCATCTTCCTTGCTTGTATGTGGACTCGTACTAGTTTACTGCTCTAGTATACTTAACCAACAGTAGTTTTGTAGTCTTGTTCACTCTGGACTTGAGGATTGGGATGTCAGTAAGACAAGAAGCCTGGAAATAAGATAGAGATAAGATTTTCTTCGGATTTTTAACCTTGGAGGGTTAGCCACCCAGGATAACCCAAGAAAGTCAGTGCGTCATCGAGGACTGTCTAACTTATTTCCATTGCGGCCCTCAATCTTGTCCCCCACGATGCCACCCACACCAGTCGACTAACACCCAGGTACCTATTTCCTGCTAGGTGAACAGGACAGCAGGTGTAAGGAAACGCATCGAAGTATTTCCACCCTGCCGGGAATCGAACCCGGGCCCTCCGTGTGTGAAGCGAGAACTTTAGCCACCAGGCCACTAGGGCTCTGGTGATGGACTGGTGAGGTATTCTGTTCTTTATAATGCAAGATATTAACTCGGTGCCTGGTGTGGCACCCAGGTGGAAATATGTTACTTTGTCTGACTTATTTTTGTTAGGTAAAAAAAAGAAACAGGTCTGTACCAAGATACCCTTGTGTTGCAGTGTCTGACAGATTGAACATTAAAATGGTATAAAATACCTGTCGGTATTTTATACCATTTTAATGTTCAATCTGTCTGACTTATTTTTGGTTGTCCTAGGTAAGTTATGCATATGTTACTATGTATGTTAATTTGTGCAACTGTATTTATGTGTATGTGTACCTATATCACTTATTTAACTTGTCCATCTTCGTAGTAATTCGGCAAAGTCACTGACTTTTTCAGATCACCAGCGGCAGAAAGTTATCATCCAGGCGCAGGTTCAGCGACTTGTCGTGGCCTGGCTGGCAAAGCTCTCGCTACACACACGGAGGGTCCAGGTTCGATTCCTGGCGGGTGGAAACATTACATTGTGTTTCTTTACACCTGTTGTCCTGTTCACCTAGCAAGTAGGTACCAGGTACCTGGGTGTTAGTTGACTGGTGTGAGTCACATCCTGGGGGACAAAATTGAGGACCTCAATGGAAATATGACAGACAGTCACTCAATGGCACACTACCTTTCGTGGGTTATCCTGGGTGGATAACCCTCTGGGGTTAAAATTTTGAACAAAATCTTAAATTATCTTATCATCATGAGTTATCCAACAATGTAGTTTAGGTCTATCTTAGTTTAACTAGTTCAACTTCATTTACTTTACATTAAAATAAATTAGTTTATCCTAGTATAGTTTTGGTTAGATTATCATAGGTTAGCGTAGGTTACTGAAGATTAGTACTTACCGATAGGTTAAGTAAACATATACAAAGGGGAACTTTTGCTAGTAGGAAAATTCAATATCTGATATCTCGACTGACCAATCGATGACTTGGTAATGTCAGCGAGTTCGCTGACATTCCCTATGGATACTGTGTTCATTATGAAAACATAATGAATACAGGAGTACAAATGCTACTAATCTTTCCAGCATTTCCAAGTCTTCAGTCAGCCAGGAGAGGTCTCTGATATTATCTTCCTGGCAAAGTCTTCTTCTACGTATATATAAAATTAATTAAAATATCATTAAACACTGGAATTCTGCAAGAGTTATTTGCTATTGGTTGGAGGGAACACTGACTGATGAGCTGTTTTCCATGAACTTTAACATGGAGTGTTAGGGCATTATAATTATGGCAGATGATGTGTTGGCATCAAATTTAGCAGAATTGCTTGGAAGTTGGGTGGCAGTTTAAAAAATTAGAATTTGTTTAGTGTCATGTGTGTCTTCATGGGTAGCCTTCATGCACTTCCATTGCAGATCAGGAACTGCTGAGAATGAAGAGTTAAGGACATAAGAATGGAGGAACACTGCAGCAGGATTACTGGCCCATTTTTGGTGATTATTCTATCAGTTGTACTTCTCAGTCTTCAGTTCTCCCTCAAAAAACTCTGTGGCAAGATTGCTATGCCTGGCATTGCTAACCAGTTTGCCTGACAAGGCTAACCAGTATTGGTGACACCAACTGTGACCCTACTGTCTCACTCTTCAGTCCCCATTCCGCAAAAGTTCTGCTTGTCAAATCATGTCACAAAATGGTTAAAGATATAAGTTTGTACATACACAGTGTTCAAGATCCTATCCATTCTTCTGTTTATTCATTGACAGTCATTCATTACGATTTAGCCTGTTTTACATACTATATGCCATTAACCCTTTGAGGGTCGACAGGCCCTCTCAGAAACTCGTTCTCAGGGTCGGCCAAATTTAAAAAAAAAAAAAATAATTTTTTCTTATGAAAAGATAGAGAATCTTTTCCCGATCATAATGACACCAAAATTATGAGATTTGATGGAAAACTTACGGAATTATGCTCTTGCGAAGTTAGCGGTCTCGGCGATGTTTACGCATCGGCGATTTTGCCCAATTTGAGCCCCATTTTCGGCCAATTCCTCTGTACTAGTCGACAAAAAACATGAATATTTCGCTAGAACTACATTTTTTCTATTGAATGAGTGCAAGAAATCACCCATTTACCATTTTCAACTATCCAATACAGTGGTCAGAATTTAGCAATTTTGCCAATTTCACACAAATTTCAAAAAATGCCAATTTCCGAATAGGGTACAGAACAAACAAGAAATACATTCCTGGCACTAAAATGACATTTCTTCTGTTCATTAGTCACGTCTCAAGGCCCCTCTTACATTCTTTTGCTTTCCACTTTGAATTTTTATTCTCACGAAAAATAGAAGATTTACTGTTATGCAGACTACTGCATTAGTGTAAAAAATGGTATAAATCATATTGGCGCACTTGCAAAAGAATGTTAGACTCACCAGTTGACGTGTATTGGACGCTTGGCATGATTTGTTTACTTTTGAACTTTGGTAAAAATCGAACATTTCTGCTACTTTGAGCTCAATTTCAAGGTACTTTTCATTGTAAAACCAGTCATCTCAATTTCTGTGATATGCATTCCATTCTATAAAATGAGACCAAGGAAACTAGAATGCAACAATAAATACCATACGAAAATACAGTGCAAAGTCGCTGTTTTATGCCAAAAAAACGGTGAAAGTTTTTTTTTTCTCAATATGCACTGTGTGCTGCAGGATTTTTTTTATATTGTGCACACTGACCACATAGACCCATTCTTTCATATGGAGGCCTACCAGCCTTTTCCCGCGAGATTTGACGGCGCTAGAATTTATGCGTACTAGTACGTCAAAAACCACTGCGCGTAAGACGTACTAGTACGTCCGAAACCCTCAAAGGGTTAAAGGATATGGAAATAAATGTATTGTACCATAAAATTTCTTGGGCTGTGAGAGAAACTATTTGGATCATATTTAGTTCCACAGGTACAACAGTGTCACAGTATTGCTAGCTGTAAAATTTTCATCATAATCTCTGTGGCTAAGTGGTTACAGTGGATCCTCAGTTATTGGCTGGAATCTGTTCCAGAAGGTCAGCCTCAGACCGCAGTGGCCGAAAACCGAATTAATATTTC
The DNA here is from genome assembly GCF_038502225.1 of Cherax quadricarinatus. Classification (NCBI taxonomy): domain Eukaryota; kingdom Metazoa; phylum Arthropoda; class Malacostraca; order Decapoda; family Parastacidae; genus Cherax; species Cherax quadricarinatus. The sequence goes on along the minus strand of NW_027196514.1, from coordinate 55,796 downwards.
CCGTAGGAATTAATGGAAATATAATTAATCTGTTCCAGACAAAAATATTCACAAAAAAATAATTTTTTTAACAATTATTTAAATATTACATAACTTTATTGAAGGCTAATGCTGGCTTCTGGAAGATAGGGAGGAGGAAGGGAAATCCCCCTCCGTAAAGACTTTAGGTAGCAAAGCTTCTCTGGGGTTACTTCCCTTGTTTGTCTTTTAATGCCACTAAGACCAGCTTGAGAGGTCACTGGACCCCTGCCACACAAAATAGCTGTCAAGAGTGCTCTGTTTCTGGCATCTCTAAGATTACCCTGCAGTGGGACAGGGTTTTGTCACTGAACATGTTGCAGATATGGCTTGTTTCAGCTTGGTCATGGTGATGTTTCTCTACAAAAGCTTGCACCCTAGTCCACATTGCACACACCTCTTTAATCTCTGAAGAAGGCACCTCCTTCACTCCCTCTTCCTCCTCTGAAACAAGTTCCTCAGCTGCAGTCTGTTGCTGTTCGAATTGAAGCTCTTGCAGCTCTTCAGTGGTTAGCATTTCCCTGTGGTCCTCCACCAACTCTTCCACATCCTCACCACTCACCTCCAACCCCAGGGACTTCCCTAGTGCCACAATAGAGTCCACAGGGTCAGCAAGGTCAGGGTCAGCCTCAGACCCTTCAAAATCCCTCTCTTGGACACAACCTGGCCGCAATTTTCTCCCAGCAGAGTTCAAAGTCCTGGAAGTCACTCCCTCCCCAAGCCTTACCTATAGGCAAGAACTTCACTTTTATGAAATTGAAGTCCCTAAACACTTGGTCTTCCAAGTCTGGAGGATGTGCAGGAGCATTGTCCAGTAGCAGGAGGCACATGAGTGGCAATTTCTTTTCCATGAGGTACTTTTTCAAACTTGGGCCAAACATATTAACCCTTAAACTGTCGAAACGTAGCTCTACGTTTGCGTGCGTAGTGCTCTTACCTTGATTTTCTCCATAAGAACGTGAAAAAAATGTAGATCTATGTTCGGAGCACTACGCAAGGAAACGTAGATCTACGTTTGGACAGTTTAGGAGTTAACCCACTCTCTGAAAATTTGCCTTGTGACCCATGCCTTTTGATTAGCTTTCCACATCACACACAATCTATTTTTGAAGACATTGCTTTTCTTGAACACTGGGAATTTCTGAGTGATACACCCATAAAGGCTTCACTTTAACCCTTCAGCTGTCCAAACATAGATATACGTTCACCTGCGTAACGCTCCGAATATTTTGAAAAATTTAGGGCCAGTACTTACCAAGATATAAGCCCGCAAAGTTGGTGCTAAATGATGAGGTGTCGGCAACATGGAGCACTGCTGCTTGCAGAAACAATAAACATTTATCATTGTTTTCCAATTCTTTTCTATTTTCTGTTGTTTTCATGTTATGATAATAATGTTTTGTTGCTCATCTTTTGATCTCATAGCCAATTTTTGTTGAGACACAAATGTTTGGTATTGAATTTGTAATCATACTGTCACAAACACACATGTTCACACTGATGAATTTATACACCTGGTTCAATCACATACTATTGTTTACATATATATGTAGGGTATTTACAGGTCCCATTTATGTTTCTAGAAGTTCACCACTGTATGATACTCGAAGAAGCATGGATTCATACAGAGTGCCACCCCACATTGCTGACATACGAATCGTGTGTCTTTTCGCACTTGGGGTTGCCTTGTAGTGTAAGCTCACACAACACACTTCTGCGAATACCTCATCTTTGGGGTAGACAGTATCAGTATCAGGCAGTGACAATTAGGGATTATTAGGTTGGGTACTTTCCTCTCTGGTTGTGGGGTGACAGATCGCTGTGGAGTGGCAGGTACAGGTGTGGTACCATACTTTTTCACTATCTGCATGATGATATTGAGGGTGAATTCCACATATTGTTGTTGCTTCCCAGTCTTTATTTCATACATGTTGAAGGCATTGAGCATTGCAATGTCTACAAGGTGGAAAAACAATTTTATATACCACTTGCGACTCCTACACACACAGTCAACAAATCCTATCATCATCTCACACTTGTCGACTAGTCGCATATTGTTTGTATAGTCAACGACAGCAGCTGGCTTTACAAGAGGTTGATTGTTCAGCTTGCTTAGTCTGTCTGTACCATCTCGTTTCTGTGGATGGTTGACAGCAATGTCACATCCTATTTGTCATGCCATGTCAGTGCCATGATGTCATTGGCATGAAATGCTTGCCCTACACTTCTTCCAGTGAACCTTGGCATGTGTTTTCTACTTTTTCTCACTGTTCCACATATATCAGTATTGTTCACATGGAAGAAATCAGCAAGCATAGGGTTTGTGTACCAGTTGTAGGTGAACAATGTATGACCCTGCCAAGGTATGGTTCCATCATCTTGTGAACAACATCACCAAAAATGCCCAACATGTGCCTGGTATCGTCGAGTGTGTTTTTCCCTGTGTAAATAATGACATCCAACACAAGACCAGTCTCACAGTCACACATAACAGAGTTTTATACCAAAAAATTATGTTTGCTTGGTATATATTTTTGAATGACAATCATCCCTTGAGCAGTATCAAGGACTCGTCAACAACAATGTTCTTGAATGGATAAAAGTAGGCACTAAATTTGCGCTTCAGATACATAAACAATTCCCGGATTTTGTATAGGAGGTCATTTCGGTTTGGCATATTCCTGTCTGCGAAGTGCAACATTCGTAGCAACAGAGTGAATCTGTTGCAGGGAAGGAGGTCACTGAAGACTAGAGTACAGATGAAGTAGTCTGTGGACCAGTAGTGTGCTATATTGTTCTTATGTGTGTGTGGTGTGTGGCATAAGCATGATAGTCCCAAGGAATAAATACATATCAGCTACAGTTGTATCTTTCCACCTGCACAGACATGATGATTCTGAAACATTTGTGTGGTCCATTGTATACTGGTAGTACATGTTGGTCTGGGTAACAATCAGGTTCATTATCGGCTCATCTAAGTATAGTTGAAAATAGTCTAACTCTGTAGACTCATTTGTGATGGGACAGTGTGGCATGATACCACTTCTGCTGGGATCAAAATTGAAAGGATGTGGCATGAATGGTGTACTTTCTGTCCAGTTCCATTCCCTGTCACATGGTGTAGGGTGGACCTGTGGCATAGGGCGTGGGAGAGCAGGAAAAGGGACAAAAGTGGAGGAAGCACATGGTTGAGAGGGAGCGGGGCAGTCTTTTGTCTGCCTACCCACCGCGCCACGAGGTCCAGGCATCGTGCCACCCACCTCCTCTTCCTCCATCCCAGCATACCCTCCTTCATGATCACTATCACTAACAGTGGCTGGGGTTTTGGATCGTGACCTGCCACGACCCTTGCCACCGACTGCATATGGCACACTGCCTGAACGTAGCTGCCGCCGCCTAAAAGTACGTTTCACTGGGGAATAATGATAATCATTTTCACTCGACAAATCCTCTATGGGCATAAAATCAATTATATCATCGTCACTTATATCACTTCCACTATCGTCAACACCATAACACATGGAAAATTATAATTTCCTCTTGCGGAGTTGCCTTTGGGTAATAACACTAGCAACCCCAGAGGTGCTGGACTGAGGGTCAGTTGTGGTCACACTGGCCACTCCAGAAGTGATGGGCTGAGGGTCATCTGGACTGTCATCAATAGTTTCACTAATTCCTTGATCATTAGTGGCCATATCAGTGTCAAATCCACTAAACTCGCCTTCTGTATCACTTTCCGAGAATAGTAGTGTTAATACTATGAGACGTAAGTGAATCACGGGGGTTTGCCATGATGTTGACCCAAGATGGAGCTGAAACTAACTGGTGCTACCACGAGGTACCCCAGTGTCCCCAATTTTTTTCATACTGCACACACTGAGTGCGCAGACCCATTCTCTCATGTCTAGGCGACTCAGGCCTATTGCACCAATTTTCAAGGAATGAAAAATAAAACTTGATTTGTTCTTTCTTTGCCAGGATGGATGCTATTGTTGATTTGTTTTTCCCGTACATCCTGAAAAGTTCCAGCACCCGCATACCCCTCTCATATTTATCAACCACTTCACGCTTAAATTCCATGGTGTTTCTCACTGTCTTTACTACAGGAACTTTACTAGGAACTTTCTTTCACAGTTGCACTGCAAAAAAAAAAAAACGCAAAAACAATGGAAAAAAGCGAAATGTCTCGATGTATTAGTAGAAGCTTCCTTACGCACCGAGAGACACAGCCAAACTGACACACAAGCGGCCCCAGCTGGCTGACGGACGCATCCGAAACAGCCGATCACCGGCAGCTGAAAAAATGGCCAATGACCAAGTTGGTTGATAACAGGAATGGCCGATAACCGAAGGTCCACTGTACAATATTAGACCTGGTAGATGCAAGGACCACAGTTTGAGTTATCGCCCAGTATTAGGCTGCTAGTGATCGGGGCTCTCTCTCGGCTGGGCATCCAGTTTTATGACGTCATTGACCTCATTGTGTCTTGCATGCCAATTGTGACCCCTTGTTGCTGTGCCCCATCTCTGGAACATCTTGTCTCTGCTGCCCTATCTCTCCTGTCCTGCAGTGTTGTCAGGTTGGTTTCCCTTAACCTCTCCTCATAAAACATGCCTCTTAGCTCTGGGACTTGTCTTGTTGCAAACCTTTGTACTTTCTTTAATTTCTTTATATGATTGGCTAGGTGTCTGTTCCAAACTGGTGCCTCATACTCCAATATAAGCCTGACATACACGGTGTACAGGATCCTGAACAATTCCTTATTGAGATGTTGAAATGCTATTCTTAGGTTTACTAGGTGCTCATATGCTGCAGCAGTTATTTGGTTGATGTGCACCTCAGGAGATGTACCTGGTGTTATACTCACACCAAGATCCTTTTCCTTGAGTAAGGTTCGTAGTCTTTGACCCCTAGACTGTACTCTATCTCCAGTCTTCTTTGCCCTTCCCCAGTCTTCATGACTTTACACTTGCTGGGGGTTGAACTCCAGGAGCCAGTTTCCAGACCAGGCCTGCACCCTATCCAGATCCCTTTGTAGTTCCGCCTGGTCCTCGTCCAATTGAATTCTCATCAACTTTACATCATCTGCAAACAGGGACACTTCTGAGTCTATTCCAGCCTAGATAGAACAAGCAACTTAAAGAATGTCATCATGGGCTTGACATCCCTTTTGAAGGTTCTCATTATCCATCCTGTCATTTATCTAGTAGATGCGATTGATACAATGTTATGGTCCTTGAAGGTAAGATCTTCCGACATGATCACTCTCAGGTCTTTGACATTAGTTTTTAAGAACATAAGAAAGAAATAACACTGCAACAGGCCTACTGATCCATGTGGAGCAGGTCCATGTCCCCTCTCCAGATTAGCCCAGTGACCCACCCAGTCTGATCACCTCCACTCAAGGAAGGAGCACGGCACCAGACCCAGCAGCACAAGCTAGTCAGGTCCAACTCACACCCACCCACACCCACTCATGTATTTATCTAACCTATTTTTAAAACTACACAATGTTTTAGCCTCAGTAACTATACTTGGGAGTGTGTTCCACTCATCCACAACTCTATTTCTTATATCCTTCCTGAATCTGAATTTTTCCAACTTGAAACCATTGCTACGAGTCCTGTCTTGGCCGGAAATTTTAAACACGCTATTTACATCCCCTTTATTGATTCCTGTTTTCCATTTATACACCTCGACCATATCCCCCCTAATTCTACGCCTTTCGAGAGAGTGCAGATTCAGGGCCCTCAGTCTATCCTCATAGGGAAGATTTCTGATACATGGGATCATCTTTGTCATCCTCCTCTGTATGTTTTCCAGAGCATTTATACCCATTCTGTAATACGGCGACCAGAACTGAGCAGCATAGTCTAAATGAGGCCTAACCAAGGATATACAGTGGACCCCCGCTTAACGATCACCTCCAAATGCGACCAATTATGTAAGTGTATTTATGTAAGTGCGTTTGTACGTGTATGTTTGGGGGTCTGAAATGGACTAATCTACTTCACAATATTCCTTATGGGAACAAATTCGGTCAGTACTGGCACCTGAACATACTTCTAGAATGAAAAAATATCGTTAACTGGGGATCCACTGTATAGAGTTGAAGAACAACCTGAGGACTTCTATTATTTATACTTCTATATATGAATCCAAGAATTCTGTTAGCTTTATTGCGAGCACTAATGCACTGTTGTCTTGGTTTTAGATTACTGCTAACCAGAACTCCTAAATCCTTTTCGCAATCAGTAGTATTAAGATCAACATTATTTAGTTTATAAGTCACATGGTTATTTTCCTGCCCAACATTTAGAACTTTGCATTTGTCTATATTAAACTGCATCTGCCACTTCTCCGACCATTGCATCAGTCTATTCAAATCATCCTGGAGTGCTCTAGTGTCCTTATTAGAATGAATTGGATGGCCTATTTTGTTGTCATCAGCAAATTTGCTTATGTCGCTATTTATTCCCTCATCTATGTCGTTATGTAAATTGTGAACAACAATGGGCCCAACACTGACCCCTGAGGAACACCGCTATTGTGTGGTTGTAATTTGTTTTATACTCTGATGATATTATAATTTCCTCTCGTTTACCCCATCGGAGTAGTTGAAATTTCTCTTCATTGAACTTCATATTGTTTTCTGCAGCCCATTTAAAGATTTGGCTGATGTCTGCCTGGAGCCTTGCAGTGTCTTCAATGGAGGACACTGTCATGCAGATTTGGATGCCATCTGCAAAGGAAGACACGGCACTGTGGCTTATATCCCTGTCTATGTCTGATATGAGGATGAGGAAAAAGATGGGTGCGAGTACTGTGCCTTGTGGAACAGAGCTTTTCACCGTAGCCGCCTCAGACTTTACTCTGTTGACTATTACTCTTTGTGTTCTATTTGTTAGGAAATTATAGATCCATCTACCAACTTTTCCTGTTATTCCTTTATCATGCATTTTGTGCACTATTACACTATGGTCACACTTGTTGAAGGCTTTTGCAAAATCTGTGTATATTACATCTGCATTCTGTTTGTCTTCTAGAGCATCCAGGACCTTGTCGTAGTGGTCCAGTAGTTGGGATAGACAGGAGCGACCTGCTCTTAACCCATGCTGCCCTGGGTTGTGTAACTGATGGGTTACACATTACATTACTCTTTGTGGGAAAAATTGGTTTGGTTGTTGGACCAACATCTGGAACGAATTAAGTTTGACAACTGAGGTTCCACTCTATTAGGTATGGAAATAGTAATTGGTCACAAGCACATATTAACGCACTGACAGGTGAACATGTCTGTCAGCATCAGTCACATAATGTCTACAAATACATACAATTTTTTTACAAGTCCAAGCAATGTTTTTAGAAGTCCTCAAGTGTATGAAACTCTTTAAAGCATGGTGTCAGACAGTGTCACTTCACATTGTTGACACATGTACAGTGGACCCTCCATTTTCGTCGATCTCCGTTATCACCGATATCGGTTTTGGCCGACTTTTTTCGTTGATTACCTCCGTTTTCGTCAAACGTACGAAACTTGTCCAGTGCCCAGCACACAGACAAAGCCGCCTCCCACATGCATTCTCAGCCAGTGTAGCGTTGTTTCTCGGTGAGTGACTATATCTTGCCAGGTCATATGAAACATTTTGTAATAATCCATGTTTCTGCCACTTGTTCATTGTGTATGACTGCTAAATAAGCAACCATGGCCCCAAAGGAAGCTCCTAGTGCCAGTGCTTTGGTAAAGAAAGTAAGGAACACCGTAGAACTGAAAAAAGAAATCCTAAGAAAATATGATAGTGTCATATGCATTGCTGTAGTCGGCGGGATGTACGGGTCACCATCAACTATCAGCTCCATTGTGGCAAAGAGAAAAGAAATCATGGAAGCTGATGTTGCAAAAGGGGTGAATGCGATAACCAGAGATCCCAAATAATTGAATAAGTGGAGAAATTGTTGTTGTTGTGGATCAGACAGAAAGAATTAGCGGGAGATACTGTTGTGCAGTCCATAATTTGTGAAAAGGCAATGATGATCTCATAAAGAAACTTCCTGAAACAAGTGCTGATGTAGGTGAATTCAAGGCCAGCAAAGGCTGGTTAAAAATAATTCAAGAAGCAAAATGGCATACACAGTGTTGTATTGCACAGTGAGAATGCCAGTTAAGACAAGCAAGCAGCTGAAAAATTTGTGCGAGAATTCAAATGTTATGTAGAGGCTGAAAAATATCAACCCCAACAAGTGTTCAATTGTGATGAAACAGGCCTCTTTTTGAACAAAATGCCAAAGAGGACCTACATCACACAGGAGGAAAAGGCACTCCCAGGACACAAGCCAGTGAAAGACAGGCTAACTCTCTTGTTGTGTGGTAATGCTAGTGGGGATTTCAAAGTGAAGCTTTGACTGGTGTAGCACTCTGAAAATCCCAGAGTGTTCAAGAAAACAGTGTTGCCAAGAGTAAATTGTATGTGATGTGGAAGGCAAACAGTAGGGAATGGGTCACAAGGGGAATTTTCCTGGAATGGTTCAATGAAGTGTTTGGCCCCAGTGTGAAAAAATACCTCCTGGATAATAAATTGCCACTCCAGTGGCTCCTGTTAATGGACAATGCTCCTGTTCATCCTCCCGACTTGGAAGACCAATTGTCTAAGGAATTCAGTTTTGTAACAGTGAATTTCTTGCCTCCTAACACCACTTCTCTCATCCAGCTCATGAACCACCAGATCATCACAAACTTTAAAAACTGTACACCAAAGCAATGTTTCAGAGGTGTTTTGACATAACCACGGGCTCTGAATTGACCCTAAGAGAGTTCTGGAAGAATCACTTCAATATCTTCCATTGCATAAGCCTTATAGATAAGGCATGGCAGGGAGTGACTTTAAGGACAATGAACTCTGCTTGGGGAAAACTGTGGCCAGATTGTGTTCAAAAGAAGGATTTTGAAGGGTCTGAGGCTGACCCTGTTGACTCTACACCTGTTGTGCAGTCAACTGTGGCATTGAGGAATTCCATGGGGTTGAATATGAGTGGCAAGGATGTGGAAGAGTTGGTGGATGACCTCAATCAAGAGCTAACCACTGATGAGCTGAAAGAGCTTCATCTGCAACAGCAACAGACCACAGCTCAGGAAATTGATGCAGAGGAGGAGGAAGAGAGATGGAAGCAGGTGCCTTCTTCAGAGATTAAGGAGATTTGTGCAATGTAGACTGGAGTGTATTCATTTGTGGAGCAACATCACCCTGAGAAAGCTATTACAATCCATGCTTGCGACTTTTACAATGACAATGCCATGTCCCATTTTAAGGAAATTTTAAAGAGATGCCAGAAACAGACCTATCTGGACAGATATTTTGTGCAACAAGGGTCCAATGACTCTCAAGCTGGTCCTAGTGGCAATAAAAAAAAAAAGGAGGGAAGTGACCCAGGATAAGGACTTGGTACCTAGAGTCCTTATGTAGGACCACTCCTCTTTCTCATCTACATCAATGATCTACCGAATGCATCACAGCTACTCAAACCCATATTATTTGCAGATGACACTACATATGTCTTTTCCCACCCAAACACAGTCATACTAGCAAACACAGTCAATGGCGAATTGCAGAAAATATCTGCCTGGATGATGACTAACAAACTTACCCTGAACACTGATAAAACCTATTTCATTCAATTTGGAAACAAAGCTGCAAATGATCCGATTAACATAACGCTAAAAGGATCATCAGTCACAAGACTCACAGAGGGAAAATTCCTAGGTATCCACCTTGACAGTAGCCTTAAGTTCCAGACACACATGCAACAAATCACCAAGAAAATCTCCAAGACTGTAGGCATACTATCAAAGATAAGGTACTACGTTCCACAATCAGCTCTCCTGGCACTGTACCATTCACTCATATACCCTTATCTTACATATGGAATTTGTGCATGGGGATCAACAACATCCAATCACCTAAAACCCCCTCATAGCCCAGCAAAAGGCAGCAGTAAGAATGACAACAAATTCCCACTCCTGCCAGCATACTCCACCAATTTTCAAAAGTCTGAATCTGCTCACCATTAAGAACATCCATACTTATTCATGTGCCTACTACATACACAGAACAGTACACGCAAATATAAACCCTCCACTCAAACTTCTCCTCACAACCTAAGCAGGACACATGACCACAACACAAGACACAGGTCTCTTTAATATACCTCGTGTCCATATCACACTGTGTAAAAACTCTATGCACATAAAGGGCCCAAAAATATGGAATTCATTACCAGAAGATATTAAAGTAACCCAGTCTGAAAATCAATTTAAGATTCTTCTCAAAAGCCACTTAATCACCCTAGACTAAACACTAAATGCTCAGTACACACATACTCACTTATGTACTCCCACATCATAACTTCAACAATCACTTTGAACCTTTTATCCATTGTTGACAGGAATATAATTTGAATATATGAATATATCTTTTGTCTTATACAAATTTTGATTCACTTATAATTAATAATCTACTGTACAACTATGAAATAATTACTATCCTACTGTACAACTATGATATAACCCTTAGTGTTAAGTCGTCTGTAAGCCAATAACGTTAAGTTGGCCCATAATGCCTTGGCATAATAGAGGCTCTCTTTGCATTGACACCCACTATTGTAAATACAAAATCTCAATGTACTGTTTGCAAAGACATAAAATAAATAAATAAATAAATAACCTCTCTTCCCTCTCGCCTCCTCTCTGTCTTCCTTCCAGCAACAACAGCCTTCAATGAAGGTAAGTGTCATGTGTAATGTTCATTCTTTTGTGCATGTAAATCTATCTTTAAGATAAAAAACAAAACTTTTATTGATACTTTTGGGTGTCTGGAATGGATTAATTCAATTTGCATTATTTCTTACGAGGAAAATGGTTTCAGTTTTGGCCGATGGCTCTGGAATGGATTAAACACAAAAACTGAGGGTCTACTGTATTATGTATCCTTATGAAACTCCTTAAGCACAGTGTCAGAGTGGCACCCCATATTTCAGTTTTGACCGATGGCTCTGGAATGGATTAAACACGAAAACCGAGGGTCTACTGTATTATGTATCCTTATGAAACTCCTTAAGCACGGTGTCAGAGTGGCACCCCACATTGCTGACACATGTATCATGTATTCTTTCGTCTTGTGCTGTGGGCACACACAACACACCTTTTCCAAGATACAGGTGGACCCTGTTCAAATGGCTCTGAAGGTTCGCGACCTCGGCCGATAGGTAAAGATCGCTGGAGGATGGAAAAGAGCACCTTTTTCATTACTGAATCCATCTAAAACCCTGATAACATGTTTACAGTATCATATATTAAGTCCTCTCTACAGCTAGACATAAAATATTAATATAAATGCAGAGTACATACAATACTTACCTTCAAATATGGCCCTGTTTGTCCTTCCCTTACACAACTCTTTTACAAAAACAGTGATAGCTGCAGAAAAGCAGTAAAAGCACCGAACATAATGAACAATGGCTCAGTTGAAAGGCAATGAAAATGTGGAATACCAAAAAATGGGAGCTGTATATGCAGGGCCCTTCCGTACACTTCTTTTTCTGGGCAGACAAGAGTTGTGTGATGAAGTGACAGCTAGTAGGTAATCAGTTTGGTGCTTTCCCCTCTGGATGTTGGTGAAGGACAGGTCATTGTTGAGAGGCAGGCACAGGTGTGACATGATACATACAATCTGCTTTATGACACTGAGGGTAAATTCAGCATACTGAAGTCATTTCCTGGTTTTTATGTGTTACATATTGTAGGCATTGAGCACTGCTATGCCTACAAGGTGGAAAAATAATTTCATATGCCACTGGCGACTCCTACACCCACAGTCAGTGAACCTTATTTGCATGTCACACGTGTTGACTAGTTGCCCATTTTTTTAATTGTCTACAACAACAGCTGGCTGTACAGTGTGTTCATTGTTGTTCCTGTTCACATTGTACCCTCTCATTTTGTAATGTTTATGAAGGAATTCAGTGAAACTTAGCCAGACTTGAGTCCTGGCAGTGGGAATTACAGTGTTTCTCTGAAGGATTGGTGAAGATAAACCATACCCCCGGCTGGGATTGAATCCGCGGGGTTATGGTTTGTTTGCAATCGTGTCATTACGATTTCTTGAGTCATTGGTGAAGATATTACAGCTTGGAGGGGCATCTAAACTGTAGTATAGATGCACTTCTGGCAAGACAGCAGTGTTGTAAGTGATGATGAGAGAGTTTCTTTTTTCTTGGGCCATCCCACCTCAGTGGGAGACTGCTGGTATGTTAAAAAAAAAGAGTAACTTACAATCTATTCCAATGCATTTGTAACATCTGCCACAATGCTCTCCAATCTACTCAGTCATATGTTTTTAATCCATAAATGCAACGAAAGTTTTGCACCCTTATCTACATTTTGTTTACTAATATGCTTCATTGTAAACACTTGGTTTTACACATCCCCTAACATAAAAATAATTGTATTTTTTTGTTAAAATTTTTGAGAGTATTAATAATTTTGTCTTTCTCATAGCTAAATGACCAAACTAGGAAAATGGCCATAAGTTCTTATGAAATGGTCATAAGATTAGTTAAGGTATGTATATTGACAAAGAAATTTTTTTAAAGGCTAATATAATGCTGAATAACTTGTATGAGTTGAGGACTTTCTTGATGTTTACTATTGTCAAAATATTTGGTTCTAACCTTCATGACTTATTTAGATTCCTAACAGACAGTTACACTGTTCCATAATTATACCCTATGTCATGTTCATTAAAAACACTATTGTTTTCCCTTGTTTTGCAGTATGCAAGTGGAACCCCACCATTGTTCAGTGTATCTAAAAAAAATCTTCAAATATATCTACTTCTGTAATTTATTGGAGAAGCTATATAGTAGAGAAACCCATATCAGGAATAAGTAGCCAGAACACTCGACTTAAAAGAAATATTTAATTAAATCTTTGATACCTCATACCAGAGAAAAAGAATAATAGACTAGTGTTTAGTGTATCAGAATTTTGAAAAAAACAATACAGCAAGATGAGTGCTCATTCACTGAAGAAGTCACACCAGTGTTCAGTGTGCTTTAAACACTTTACAAATAAATCCCATTTAACAAGACATTTGAGAGTTCACACGGGAGAAAAACCATATAGATGCTTGGTATGTCATAAGGGCTTTGCACAAAAGGGTCATCTAGGAATTCATGAGAGAACTCATACAGAGGAGAAACCATATCAGTGTTCGTTATGTTTAAAAACATTTCCGCAAGAAGAAAATCTAATCAATCACATGAAACACCATACAAAACAGAAGCCGTCTTCAGAGAGTCTGAGAGACTTTAAACATAAATCTCGTCTATTTTCATATGAGAAATTTCACACTGAGGAGCAGCAAAATCAATATAAGTGTTCTTATTGCCCAAGAAAGCTGAAAACTAAATCAAATTTAGTCAGACATGTGAAGCTTCACTTAGGGGAGAAACCTCATCAGTGTAAAGTGTGTCTGAAAGCTTTTCCTCGCAAACATCACCTGGACCATCATATGAGAGTTCATACTGGAGAGAAGCCCTTTCATTGTACTGAATGTTTAAAAAACTTTACACAAAAAGCTCACCTTGAGCTGCATATGAGACTACATACAAAAGAGAAACCATTTCAGTGTACCGAGTGCCAAAAATGTTTTACTCAAAAAGCTCATCTGGTACTACATTTCAGACTTCACACTGGAGAGAAACCATATCAGTGTTCACTGTGTCTGAAGGAGTTTTCGGATAAATCGGCTCAAGTAAGTCATATGAGGGTTCATACAGGAGAGAAGCCATATCAGTGTTCAGAATGTCAGCAATGTTTTACTGAAAATAAGACTCTTGTTTATCATTTGAGACTTCATACAGGAAAGAAACCATATCACTGTGCAGAATGTGGAAAAGACTTTAGACTAAAATCTAGTCTGGTATCACATATGAAAACTCATACATGAATAATTCAGTGTAAGTAATCAGGTTGCCAAAAAATCAGTATTTAACTCTTAGTATGAAATATGAAGGATCATACAGATATGAAACCACATCATGTTCCAAGTGTTCAAAGACTTGAATAAATTATGACCTGCTTGGGTTAAGTGCAATTTAAATAATTATAATTTTTTGTTACCTTTCAGAAGACACGCCATTATAGTAGATACAGTAGAACCTCGATATACGACCAGCTCCCTACTCGAACAAAGCTCAGTACTTGACCAAACAAATACGACCTGCCAGAACTTCACTGTAAACTATTTCATGTTTCGTCACCATGGGGCATACGATGGTTAGTGATAACAGCCAATGAAACGGAAAATTGGTTTGGAAGAATTTGTTCGATACTCAAACGGAGCGGCTCTTGAACAGCCTTCCGGAATGAATTGAAGTCGCATACCGAGGTTCCACTGTATATTACGAATTTTAGGAGGAATTTTTGTACAAAACACATTTAGTGTACATTATCTTGCATATAGTACATGTATAGTGTCTACAATTACATTAATGTAGTACTGAATATTCCAGATAGAAGAATAACGAGAGGATATTTAAAATATTTAATTTGTCAATGTTGATGCTTGTAAACACAAAAGATCAACACACTCGTAGAACATAACAAAAGGTAAACAGTTTAATTGTATGGAGGTTACAAGCATGTTGCAAAGTGTGTTGATGTGCTGTGGGACGCTGAATGTTTTGATATGTTGTAGTGTGTTGATATGTAGTGTGTTGTAGAGTTCATTGACATGTAGTGTGTGTTGATGTGCTGTTGAGTGTGTTGACATGATGTAGTGTTGTTGAGTGTGTTGACATGATGTAGTGTTGTTGAGTATGTTGACATGTTGCTGTGTTGAAATGATGTGTAGTGTTGAGTGTGTTGACATATTGTGGAATTTTGACATGATGCAGTGTGCTGACATGATGTAATGTGCTGACATGATTTAGTGTGTTGACATAATGTGGAGTGTTGTTGAATGTGTTAACATGTAGATTGTGTTGACATGAGAAATGTTCTTGAGGATGTTGACATGATGTGAGATGCTTAGGGGCCTGACATAATATGAAGTATTCTTGAGGGTGTTGATATGATGTGAAGTGTTGATAGTATTCACATGATGTGAGGTGTTCTTGAGAGTTGTTGACATGATTGAGAGTGCTGACATGATGTAAGGTATTAAGGGGGTTGACATGATGTGAAGTGTTCTTGAGAGTGAAGATATACATATAATGGCAAGTTGTAAGGTTTTGTACCATGTTGTAGAAGGTTTTATTGTTGTAGAATGTTGTGGAGAATTGTAGAGTGAAGCAGTATGTTGTTGTAGAATGTTGTGGAAAATTGTAGAGTGAAGTAGTATGTTGTTGTAGAATGTTGTGGAAAATTGTAGAGTGAAGCAGTATGTTGTTGTAGAATGTTGTGGAAAATTGTAGAGTGAAGCACTATGTTGTTGTGGAAAGTTGTAGAGTGAAGCACTATGTTGTGGAGAATTGTAGAGCAAAGCACTATTGTTGTAGAATGTTGTGGAAAATTGTAGAGTGAAGCAGTATGTTGTTGTAGAATGTTGTGGAAAATTGTAGAGTGCAGCAGTATGTCATTGGGAGGGGGGGGGGGATGTTGTGGCAGATTGTAGAATATTGTGGAGAGTTGTGAGTTGTAAACTGTTGTGACATGTTTTGGTGGGTTGTGTGTGGTGGTATTTAGTAGTTGGTTGTAGTATGGAGTGGCACTTTGTGGAGGGTCGTAATGTGTGGTGGCATGTTGTAAAGAATTGTTGAGGGTGTTGGAATATTCTAGAGAATTGTAGAATGAGTGTGTGTGTGTGGGTACTCACCTAATTGTGGTTGCAGGAGTCTAGACTCAGCTCCTGGCCCTGCCTCTTCACTAAATGCTACTAGGTCCTCTCTCTCCCTGCTCCATGAGCTTTATCATACCTCATCTTAAAGCTGTGTATGGTGCGTGCCTCCACTACCTCACTTGCTAGGCTGTTCCACTTCCTGACTATTCTATGACTGAAGAAATACTTCCTAACATCCCTTTGACTCATCTGGGTCTTCAACTTCCAATTATGACCCCTTGTTTCTGTGTCCCCTCTCTGGAACATCTTGTCTCTGTCCACCTTGTCCGTGCCATGCAGTATTTTGTACATCGTTATCATGTCCCCCCTAACCCTCGTGTCCTCCAGTGTCGTCAGGCCGATTTCCCTTAACCTTTCTTAGTAGGACATTCCCCTTAGCTCTGGAACTAACCTTGTCGCAAACCTTTGCACTTTCTCTAATATCTTGATATGCTTGATCAAGTGTGGGTTTCAAACAGGTGCTGCACACTCCAGTATGGGCCTGACATACACGGTGTACAGTGTCTTGAACAATTCCTTACTAAGGTATCAGAATGCTACTCTCAGGTTTGCCATGTGCCCATATGCTGCAACAGTTATCTGGTTGTGTGCTTCCAGAGACATGCTCAGTGTTATACTCACCCCAAGATCTTTCTACTTGAGCGAGGTTTGCAGTCTTTGCCCACCTAGCCTATACTCCGTCTGTGGTCTTCTTTGCCCTTCCCCGATCTTCATGACTTTGCATTTGGCGGGGTTAAATTCGAGAATCCAGTTGCTGGACCAGGTGTCCAGCCTGTCCAAGTCTCTTTGAAGTCTTACCTGATCCTCATCTGATTTAATTCTCCTCATGAACTTCACATCATCTGCAAACAGGGACACTTCTGAGTCTAACCCTTCCATCATGTCATTCACATATACCAGAAATAGCAGTGGTCCTAGGACCGACCCCTGTGGGACCCCGCTTGTCACAGGTGCCCACTGTGATTCCTCATCACATACCATGACTCGTTGTTGCCTCCCTATCAGTTATTCTCTGATCCACTGCAGTGCCCTTCCTGTTATATACACCTGATCCTCTAGCTTCTGCACCAATCTCCTGTTATCGTAGGGGTTCTTAATGGAGATATCGAGGGTTGAAGGTAGACACACTTGTTGGATGGTAACATATATTGTCAGACTGTGATGATGAACGTGGAGCCCAGCCTCTGCCTGTCTTAGCCTGTCTAGGTCTACACGCCGTCTGAGACCAGGGCAGAGGTACGAACGTGCACATGCACATCCCGTGACATCACACAACAGTCACAGGCCTAAAAGGGATCTCCTATCTAAAGCACATGGATGATACTAATATGCTATGCTATATAACACAGGGATCAGCAACTATGCTGACAGCTCGGTCATGTTACGTATGTCGTCTCGACATACACTACTATCTTATAGGCTGAACAGGCAGGCGGTTCTGGGCTGATTCTATACAATAACAAATTCATATATAACTTAGAACTAATGGATGGTATCATAATGGATGTTAACAAAATGAGTTTTACGTAATGGGTGTTAACGTAATCACTTTTAACGTAATGCATTACAAACTATAAGAACAAATCATTGTACAATATGGATGGAATTGATCGATCGATCTGTATTCATGCACTCTACGGATTCTGAGGAAGAATAAATATATATATACAAGGTGAAATTAACAGCAAAGGCATCTGGTGCGCACTCAGATCATTACTGTCAAATTCTCAGAATACGGAGGGAACGTGAATACGAAAAAAAAAAATTCTGAAAAACTAATCAGTTAATAACAAACAGTTGACAATTTACTTCATCTCGGACATCTAGTTATACAGACTATGTACATTTAAACCCAATTCTGCGAGGGTGAGGTTTACATATGCAGAATGGTTATCATCTCTGGGAGGATCGAATTCCTCTGCAATGGCTAACACATGCCTTGACTGAGGGAGATCTGAACGAGTATCTACAAAAGATACTTGTGGGTTTCTCATTACTTGTCGAGTACGCAAGGAGTAACGACATTCAGGTTGGTTATCTGACTGAGTATTTGAGGTAGAGGGTACAGAGTCAAGAGGATTTTCAGCATCTGTCACATTAGTCTGGGTAGCAATATCATCAACATCGCATACTAATTTCATATGATCTAAATGCGATTCTTTGTACTTACCAGTACTAATTTCTCTAACCTTATACTTATTACCAGAGATATGTTCTACAACTCGATAAGGTCCGACAAACTTTTGATCGAGCTTAGGCATTTCGGATGTTTTGTTGAAATTTGTCAGCATTACTCTTGAACCTACTTTGACTTTTGATGGCTTAGCACGGCTATTAGTTACTCTAGTAAATTCTGCTGTTGATTTATGAAGTGTTTCACGGATTCTTCTAAAAACACTTTGAGCCATGCTGGTACGAGTTGCTACGAAATCATCAGGGTTGTAATTAGGTTTCGGAGTGGAATATAACAACTCATAGGGTAAACGCTTGTCTACACCATACAATGCATAATGTGGAGTATCACCTATGGAAGCATTGTAAGCAGAATTTATGGCACATTGGACATCTGGTATGACTTCATCCCAAGTTTCACTATTGGGGTTGATAGTGGCTCTCAGGACATCAAGTACTTTCTTATTGGTTCGTTCGGCTAACCCATTGCTGGCAGGATGATGAGGAACAATGGTGGATTTAGAGATCTTGTATAAAGTACACAAATTTTCAAGAATCTCATTACAGAATTCACCTCCATTATCTGTTACTAAGGACTTAGGGGTGGTATGCCTGCAGATAATGCGTTCTTTAAACGCTTTAGCTACTGTCTCTGCAGTCTTATCTGCAATAGGAACTAACTCACAATATCTGGTGAAATGGTCTACCATAACACACAGATGTTTGTTGCCTTGGAGGGAACATTTAAAATTGGTTAACAAATCAAGGGCAACTCTTTCCCACGGTTCGCTAGTGGTTGGGTACACTTGGATTGGATTAGGACCATTGACATTTCCTTTATGTTGCATACAGACACTACATTTCTTAACATACTCGGAAATGTCAGTTGCCATACGTGGCCAAAAGTATTTCATTCTGGCTTGTTTCACAGAACGATCCATACCAGGGTGTGCAACACCTGGTGCATCATGAACTAGCTGTAGAGCTACGTTCACTAGTGACTGTGGAATTACTAACTGGTAAACTCTTCTACTTGGAGTACCCAACTCGGCTGTTCGATACAGTAATTCTTGGCTCATTACAAAGTCACTAATGGGTGCTGGTGGCTTCACAGTAAGAATAAGATCTTCCTGGAGCAGGAATCGAATCACACCAGACCACATGGGATCTGTTCTTTGGGCATTTTTGACATCCTCGACAGTAAATGGAGGATCTGCAGTAACTACACTAACGTGTCGCGATAAAGCATCTGCGACTACATTCGACTTGCCAGGTAAATGTTCAAAAGTGGGATTGAACTCTTGGATAGTCAAGGTCCATCTGGCTAACCTTCCAGTAGGCTGTTTGTTCTGGAATAAAGGTATCAGTGGTGCATGGTCTGTCAAGACATGAACAGGGTACTGGTAAATAATGTCTCGGAAGTGCTTTAAAGACCATACTATTGCTAAAGCTTCTTGCTCCGTTACTGTATAATTACGTTCAGCCTTCGTAAGGACTCGGCTAGCAAATGCAACTGCGTTGTACTTGCCATCAGTCTTCTGAGCTAGTACGGCACCTATGCCAATTGAACTAGCATCAGTTGTCAGATAGAAGGGCTTAGAAAAATCTGGGAATTTCAAAATTGGAGCAGATGTTAAATTTTCTTTTAGAGTTTGGAATGCTTTTTCTTGACGGAAGGTCCAAACAAAAGGAGCATCTTTCTTAAGCAATTCAGTTAGCGGAGCAGCTATGGAAGAAAAATTGGCAATGAAAGATCTATAAAAACCTGCTAAGCCCACAAAGGATCTTACGGCATCAGCAGTTTTGGGAGTTGGAAAATTTAGTACTGCAGTTACTTTACTTTGATCAGTCGTAACCCCTCTAGGAGTGACTACGTGACCAAGAAACTTAATTTCTGATCTGAAAAATTGACATTTGGACAGTTTGATCTTTAAATTGGCTTCTTCAAGCTTGCCAAGTACTATATCAAGTCTTTTCAGGTGTGTATCCACGTCTTCGGACATGACGATTACGTCGTCTAAGTACACCATAAGTGCTTTACCTATAAGACCTCTAAAGATGTTGGTCATGAGTCTAGAGAACGTGATAGGAGACGATCGTAATCCAAACGCCATACGGAGGAAGTGATAATGACCTGTGGGAGTGGAGAATGCAGTTAACTCTTGGCTGTCCTCATGAAGAGAGACTTGCCAAAACCCTTGTAACAAGTCCAGGGTCGAGAAGATTTTGTTATCTCCGATATTGCGTAAAAGGTCACCTAGTACAGGAAGCGGGAAACAATCTGGAATGGTTTTCTCATTTTGCTTTGTGCAATAACTCCATCATTGAGCATTTGATTGATCAGTTCCTCTGCGACAGCAACTTGGGAATGAGGCATTCTGTACGCAGGTATATAAATAGGTCTGGTACCAGGTTCAAGTGGAATACGATGGGACAATAAGTTCATTATACCCATCTTCTCACCTGGAAAGGCAATGGCTTTACGACGTTTGTTCAACAGCGTCAACAAGTGCTGGACTTCGTCTGGGAAATCAGTGGGAGCTAAGTCTTTCTCCTCAACTAGTGGGATGGATTGATCCAGTGGAGTGGATGAGGTCTCCACTGTTGAAATAGCACCAACCCACTGGTCAGGTGGCACGTCATCCTGTACTTGAACAGGGTAAGGATAGTGAACTAGGTCAACGAGGTTGGTATTTGCTCTGAGACGAACACTGTGACCCGAAGTGTTAGCAAGGAGTAAATGGATCTTACTGTCTCTTACAACGTGTAAGGAAGGTTCAACAAATAAACCCTTGACCTTGCAGGAATCACTGTCAACTAGGACGTTATCACCATCTGGAACATTAGGAACAACAACAGACACTCTAGTGAGAGCACTAGCCGCAACAGAGACGTCTTTCTGCAGACAGCATGTGACATCAACAAGAGATGGCATTACTAGTTTCAAGTAATCGTTTTCCGACAAGGCGTCCCTTTGGAGAAACTACTACTTGGACTAGCAGACATTGCAGGGATAGGCAGAGCACTCAAGGCAGTCTGAGCGTCCTCGGACACTTGAGGCAATACACTATCTTGCATATCTGAAGGTGTAGGTGGAACACAGATGGGAGTGACAGAGTTACCAGTGCCTGACCGCTTGGGTACGCTACTGGAGAATGCATTGGCTTGTAAGGACTTAATGCGTACATCATACTCTGCAGCAGTATGATAGATTTCTGATCCAAGCTGGTAACCCCAGAATGGAACGATCAAGTCGTCAATTTGGGCATGCCATCGGTACGGGTCGAGCACAATGCGTAAGTCTCGCATGGAAGCAAATCCCAGTAGAAGGTCACCAGGAAAAGTAATCTGGTTGACAACAAGAAAAGCAGCAGTAAAGTCTCTGCCTTGGATAGTAAAGGTGAGCGAAGTCTGACCTCGGACTCGCAGAAGGGAACCAGCTACTCCACTAAGGGAGGTTACAGTAGTTGGTTCAACGAGGAGGACACGTCGTAACTGCTTCTCTTTAAACAAGCTAGATCTGATTATATTAACTTGCGCACCAGAGTCCATGAACACATGAACGGGCGCATTATGGACAGAAGCTTGTACTAAAGGACCAATCGTTTCGTTAGGAGTTATATGCAAACAGAAAGGTGGGTTGTCATCGGAGAAGGCATTTTCTACTTCATCCCCAAATTCCTTTACGTCAGAGATATGTGAAGCAGCATCAACAGCAGGGTTGTCATTCTCAAGGCTGGCTAAGGCTTCATAGGAATTTTGGACTGGGATGGTGTACTCGTTATCACCTACTACTGTCACGACTGGACGAGTAGACTTGGGCACTCGGATTCCCCTGAATTGGAAGAATGAGCCTGGTTCTGGTTAGTTTGTGAACCACGACGTCTGTTTCCTCTCCAGGCTCTGCGGTTGGAACGGCCACGGAAAGATCTAAAGTACTGCAGGTTGTAGAGAGCATTGCACTCAGATGTGTCATGTCCATGAATTCTATGATAAGTACAGTAGGGAAGATCTGACTGGTACTTATCATCAGTACGACGCTTCTTAGGGTGACTGTCATGACAATTAAAAGCAATATGACCACAGTAGCCACAATTGTAGCAAGTTCTTTGACTGTGGGTACTGTACATACTACAGGTGCTACGGGAATGATGGCTCTTAACACTTGCTTTGGATGATGGACACGAGTGATTAAGGTTGGGAGTTTTGGTAGTAGCACAAACTAGAGGAAGTACAGGAGTGGACAGAGCAGTTGGTGTAGACTTATGATAAGGGAAGGTTCCCTCAGGACACAAATTTCGTACATGGATAAGAGCTGCGAGCGGTCCCATAGTAGCATCTAGCGGACTTGAATTGTACACATACATAGATGTCGGTTTACCTGGAGTTTACCTGGAGAGAGTTCCGGGGGTCAACGCCCCCGCGGCCCGGTCTGAGACCAGGCCTCCTGGTGGATCAGAGCCTGATCAACCAGGCTGTTGCTGCTGGCTGCACGCAAACCAACATACGAGCTACAGCCCGGCTGATCCGGAACTGACTTTAGGTGCTTGTCCAGTGCCAGCTTGAAGACTGCCAGGGGTCTGTTGGTAATCCCCCTTATGTGTGCTGGGAGGCAGTTGAACAGTCTCGGGCCCCTGACACTTATTGTATGGTCTCTTAACGTGCTAGTGACACCCCTGCTTTTCATTGGCGGGATGGTGCATCGTCTGCCAAGTCTTTTGCTTTCGTAGTGAGTGATTTTCGTGTGCAAGTTCGGTACTAGTCCCTCTAGGATTTTCCAGGTGTATATAATCATGTATCTCTCCCTCCTGCGTTCCAGGGAATACAGGTTTAGGAACCTCAAGCGCTCCCAATAATTGAGGTGTTTTATCTCCGTTATGCGCGCCGTGAAAGTTCTCTGTACATTTTCAAGGTCGGCAATTTCACCTGCCTTGAAAGGTGCTGTTAGTGTGCAGCAATATTCCAGCCTAGATAGAACAAGTGAAATGAAGAGTGTCATCATGGGCTTGGCCTCCCTAGTTTTGAAGGTTCTCATTATCCATCCTGTCATTTTTCTAGCAGATGCGATTGATACAATGTTATGGTCCTTGAAGGTGAGATCCTCCGACATGATCACTCCCAGGTCTTTGACGTTGGTGTTTTGCTCTATTTTGTGGCCAGAATTTGTTTTGTACTCTGATGAAGATTTAATTTCCTCATGTTTACCATATCTGAGTAATTGAAATTTCTCATCGTTGAATTTCATATTGTTTTCTGCAGCCCACTGAAAGATTTGGTTGATGTCTGCCTGGAGCTTTGCAGTGTCTGCAATGGAAGACACTGTCATGCAGATTCGGGTGTCATCTGCAAAGGAAGACACGGTGCTGTGGCTGACATCCTTGTCTATGTCGGATATAAGGATGAGGAACAAGATGGGAGCGAGTACTGTGCCTTGTGGAACAGAGCTTTTCACCGTAGCTGCCTCGGACTTTACTCTGTTGACGACTACTCTCTGTGTTCTGTTAGTGAGGAAATTATAGATCCATCGACCGACTTTTCCTGTTATTCCTTTAGCACGCATTTTGTGCGCTATTACGCCATGGTCACACTTGTCGAAGGCTTTTGCAAAGTCTGTATATATTACATCTGCATTCTTTTTGTCTTCTAGTGCATTTAGGACCTTGTCGTAGTGGTCCAATAGTTGAGACAGACAGGAGCGACCTGTTCTAAACCCATGTTGCCCTGGGTTGTGTAACTGATGGGTTTCTAGATGTGTGGTGATCTTGCTTCTTAGGACCCTTTCAAAGATTTTTATGATATGGGATGTTAGTGCTATTGGTCTGTAGTTCTTTGCTGTTGCTTTACTGCCCCCTTTGTGGAGTGGGGCTATGTCTGTTGTTTTTAGTAACTGTGGGACGACCCCCGTGTCCATACTCCCTCTCCATAGGATGGAAAAGGCTCGTGATAGGGGCTTCTTGCAGTTCTTGATGAACACAGAGTTCCATGAGTCTAGCCCTGGGGCAGAGTGCATGGGCATGTCATTTATCGCCTGTTCGACGTCATTTGGCGTCAGGATAACATCGGATAGGCTTGTGTTAATCAAATTTTGTGGCTCTCTCATAAAAAATTCATTTTGATCTTCGACTCTCAGTCTGGTTAGCGGCTTGCTAAAAACTGAGTCATATTGGGACTTGAGTAGCTCACTCATTTCCTTGCTGTCATCTGTGTAGGACCCATCTTGTTTAAGTAGGGGCCCAATACTGGACTTTGTTCTCGATTTTGATTTGGCATAGGAGAAGAAATACTTTGGGTTTCTTTCGATTTCATTTATGGCTTTTAGTTCTTCCCGCGATTCCTGACTCCTAAAGGATTCTTTTAGCTTAAGTTCGATGCTTGCTATTTCTCTGACCAGTGTCTCCCTACGCATTTCAGATATATTGACCTCTTTTAGCCGCTCTGTTATTCTTTTCCGTCGCCTGTAAAGGGAGCGCCTGTCTCTTTCTGTTTTACATCTACTCCTCCTTTTTCTTAGAGGAATAAGCCTTGTGCATACATCGAGTGCCACCGAGTTAATCTGTTCTAGGCATAAGTTGGGGTCTGTGTTGCTTAGTATATCTTCCCAGCTTATATCGGTTAGGACTTGGTTTACTTGGTCCCACTTTATGTTTTTGTTATTGAAGTTGAATTTGGTGAATGCTCCCTCGTGACTAATCTCATTATGTCGGTCTGGGTCTGCGGCTAATTTGGCAAACCCATCAAGGGCTGGTTTATCACTATCTTTAAGGTACTTGGAATTTTGACCTGCTTTAACGAATGAGGACATTAGGTTATTAAGACGAAGAGCAAACTCATCTAATGACTCTTCTGGTCTCGGAGCTGTGCAAACTAATTCTTTGAGAACAACGAACGGATCGGTTTCTCGCACCGGTTCAAGATAATTGCGAATTAACTGTTCATAATCTTGCCACCTGGTCAGATCTTGGAAATCCTTCATACGAATTAAGTTAAATACATGTGAGGCTGCTGGAGAATGGGCTAGACTCTCCTTTCCGATACTGATTAAACAACTCTCAGATGGAAGACCATCAACTGAAGCATCAGCTCTGGCTCTAACTGCGGTAAACCAACCGTCAAGGTTGTCTGGATTACCATTGAACAATGGCATAGCATCATAAGGATCATGACTGAAATTATGCAGGCTAGAAGTCTGATTTTTTATTTTTTTTATTATCACACTGGCCGATTCCCACCAAGGCAGGGTGGCCCGAAAAAGAAAAACTTTCACCATCATTCACTCCATCACTGTCTTGACAGAAGGGTGCTTTACACTACAGTTTTTAAACTGCAACATTAACACCCCTCCTTCAGAGTGCAGGCACTGTACTTCCCATCTCCAGGACTCAAGTCCGGCCTGCCGGTTTCCCTGAATCCCTTCATAAATGTTACTTTGCTCACACTCCAACAGCACGTCAAGTATTAAAAACCATTTGTCTCCATTCACTCCTATCAAACACGCTCATGCATGCCTGCTGGAAGTCCAAGCCCCTCGCACACAAAACCTCCTTTACCCCCTCCCTCCAACCTTTCCTAGGCCGACCCCTACCCCGCCTTCCTTCCACTACAGACTGATACACTCTTGAAGTCATTCTGTTTCGCTCCATTCTCTCTACATGTCCGAACCACCTCAACAACCCTTCCTCAGCCCTCTGGACAACAGTTTTGGTAATCCCGCACCTCCTCCTAACTTCCAAACTACGAATTCTCTGCATTATATTCACACCACACATTGCCCTCAGACATGACATCTCCACTGCCTCCAGCCTTCTCCTCGCTGCAACATTCATCACCCATGCTTCACACCCATATAAGAGCGTTGGTAAAACTATACTCTCATACATTCCCCTCTTTGCCTCCAAGGACAAAGTTCTTTGTCTCCACAGACTCCTAAGTGCACCACTCACTCTTTTTCCCTCATCAATTCTATGATTCACCTCATCTTTCATAGACCCATCCGCTGACACGTCCACTCCCAAATATCTGAATACGTTCACCTCCTCCATACTCTCTCCCTCCAATCTGATATTCAATCTTTCATCACCTAATCTTTTTGTTATCCTCATAACCTTACTCTTTCCTGTATTCACCTTTAATTTTCTTCTTTTGCACACCCTACCAAATTCATCCACCAATCTCTGCAACTTCTCTTCAGAATCTCCCAAGAGCACAGTGTCATCAGCAAAGAGCAGCTGTGACAACTCCCACTTTGTGTGTGATTCTTTATCTTTTAACTCCACGCCTCTTGCCAAGACCCTCGCATTTACTTCTCTTACAACCCCATCTATAAATATATTAAACAACCACGGTGACATCACACATCCTTGTCTAAGGCCTACTTTTACTGGGAAAAAAAATTTCCCTCTTTCCTACATACTCTAACTTGAGCCTCACTATCCTCGTAAAAACTCTTCACTGCTTTCAGTAACCTACCTCCTACACCATACACTTGCAACATCTGCCACATTGCCCCCCTATCCACCCTGCCTTCCTCTTTTTGTCCTTTGGGATTTCTCCCACAGGCGCGCTAGTTCCTAGGTAGGGGAAAGGACACCGGGGTCCATCCCATTCTGTTGAGGTTTCTTGGCGGTGGCGTAGTTTGCCGTGGAATCTGGATTGCCTAGGGATGTCCCGATCCCTCTCCGGTATCCCGGAGTAGCTTTGGGTGTCTTTTGGGCGACGGGTGTATCTCTGGAAGCCACCTTTCGGATTCCGGGGGTGGTGGCTGAAGGAGGTATGCTTTGTGGCGGATATCCGGCCGCCCTCTCTTTTGTCCACCGAGGTAGCTCGGCAGATGTGAGGTTGCTATCCCAGATTGCTGGTTTACTGGCATGAAGGGTAGGGTATGGCACGGGTTCCATGCTGCATCTGCGCTACTAGCGGTGTCGAGTCCTCTTGGGCGCGGAGGGAGATTTCTGGCCCTTTCATTCCTCCTAGGAACTATCCCTCCCCGGTCCCCCCTTTTTTTTTCTTTTTTTTATTTTTATTTTCTTTTCTTCTTTCTTTTTTTTTCTTAAAAACAAAAAGAAAGAAGTAACCTAACCATGGCAGCCCTAGTCCATGAACCTGGTACCCCCGGGCCCCTTCTTGATACCGCACCCCGTTCTGACCCCGCCTCGTCTTTGGACCACTCTTCAGACATTCCTCATGCCTCTGTACCTATTGCCGGTGCTGTTTCCTCACCCGCTTCAGGTACTGAGGCCTCGACTGACTCCTTCGATTTATCAGACCTTCGCTCTCCTCTGACTATGCTTCCGGCCTCTCCCTCTACGGTGCGGCAATTTTCAAATCGCCGACCCGTTCCACGTCGGACCAACTCTGGTCCCACGCCTAAACGTCAACGACAATTACCTGCTGATGACATTTCTCCACCTTCACCTCATTCTTCTCAGAAACGATCGACACGTCCTTCACTACCTTTCCACGCTCAGTTTCAGACTGAACAGTGGACTAAATTCTTCACTTTACGACCAACTTCCTCTACTGCTCCTGTAGACATTTACTAAAAAAGAGAAGAAGAAAAACTTTATAAAACTGGGTTGCTTAAATGTGCGTGGATGTAGTGCGGATGACAAGAAACAGATGATTGCTGATGTTATGAATGAAAAGAAGTTGGATGTCCTGGCCCTAAGCGAAACAAAGCTGAAGGGGGTAGGAGAGTTTCAGTGGGGGGAAATAAATGGGATTAAATCTGGAGTATCTGAGAGATTTAGAGCAAAGGAAGGGGTAGCAGTAATGTTAAATGATCAGTTATGGAAGGAGAAAAGAGAATATGAATGTGTAAATTCAAGAATTATGTGGATTAAAGTAAAGGTTGGATGCGAGAAGTGGGTCATAATAAGCGTGTATGCACCTGGAGAAGAGAGAAATGCAGAGGAGAGAGAGAGATTTTGGGAGATGTTAAGTGAATGTATAGGAGCCTTTGAACCAAATGAGAGAGTAATTGTGGTAGGGGACCTGAATGCTAAAGTAGGAGAAACCTTTAGAGAGGGTGTGGTAGGTAAGTTTGGGGTGCCAGGTGTAAATGATAATGGGAGCCCTTTGATTGAACTTTGTATAGAAAGGGGTTTAGTTATAGGTAATACATATTTTAAGAAAAAGAGGATAAATAAGTATACACGATATGATGTAGGGCGAAATGACAGTAGTTTGTTGGATTATGTATTGGTAGATAAAAGACTGTTGAGTAGACTTCAGGATGTACATGTTTATAGAGGGGCCACAGATATATCAGATCACTTTCTAGTTGTAGCTACACTGAGAGTAAAAGGTAGATGGGATACAAGGAGAATAGAAGCATCAGGGAAGAGAGAGGTGAAGGTTTATAAACTAAAAGAGGAGGCAGTTAGGGTAAGATATAAACAGCTATTGGAGGATAGATGGGCTAATGAGAGCATAGGCAATGGGGTCGAAGAGGTATGGGCTAGGTTTAAAAATGTAGTGTTAGAGTGTTCAGCAGAAGTTTGTGGTTACAGGAAAGTGGGTGCAGGAGGGAAGAGGAGCGATTGGTGGAATGATGATGTAAAGAGAGTAGTAAGGGAGAAAAAGTTAGCATATGAGAAGTTTTTACAAAGTAGAAGTGATGCAAGGAGGGAAGAGTATATGGAGAAAAAGAGAGAAGTTAAGAGAGTGGTGAAGCAATGTAAAAAGAGAGCAAATGAGAGAGTGGGTGAGATGTTATCAACAAATTTTGTTGAAAATAAGAAAAAGTTTTGGAGTGAGATTAACAAGTTAAGAAAGCCTAGAGAACAAATGGATTTGTCAGTTAAAAATAGGAGAGGAGAGTTATTAAATGGAGAGTTAGAGGTATTGGGAAGATGGAGGGAATATTTTGAGGAATTGTTAAATGTTGATGAAGATAGGGAAGCTGTGATTTCGTGTATAGGGCAAGGAGGAATAACATCTTGTAGGAGTGAGGAAGAGCCAGTTGTGAGTGTGGGGGAAGTTCGTGAGGCAGTAGGTAAAATGAAAGGGGGTAAGGCAGCCGGGATTGATGGGATAAAGATAGAAATGTTAAAAGCAGGTGGGGATATAGTTTTGGAGTGGTTGGTGCAATTATTTAATAAATGTATGGAAGAGGGTAAGGTACCTAGGGATTGGCAGAGAGCATGCATAGTTCCTTTGTATAAAGGCAAAGGGGATAAAAGAGAGTGCAAAAATTATAGGGGGATAAGTCTGTTGAGTGTACCTGGTAAGGTGTATGGTAGAGTTATAATTGAAAGAATTAAGAGTAAGACGGAGAATAGGATAGCAGATGAACAAGGAGGCTTTAGGAAAGGTAGGGGGTGTGTGGACCAGGTGTTTACAGTGAAACATATAAGTGAACAGAATTTAGATAAGGCTAAAGAGGTCTTTGTGGCATTTATGGATTTGGAAAAGGCGTATGACAGGGTGGATAGGGGGGCAATGTGGCAGATGTTGCAAGTGTATGGTGTAGGAGGTAGGTTACTGAAAGCAGTGAAGAGTTTTTACGAGGATAGTGAGGCTCAAGTTAGAGTATGTAGGAAAGAGGGAAATTTTTTCCCAGTAAAGGTAGGCCTTAGACAAGGATGTGTGATGTCACCGTGGTTGTTTAATATATTTATAGATGGGGTTGTAAGAGAAGTAAATGCGAGGGTCTTGGCAAGAGGCGTGGAGTTAAAAGATAAAGAATCACACACAAAATGGGAGTTGTCACAGCTGCTCTTTGCTGATGACACTGTGCTCTTGGGAGATTCTGAAGAGAAGTTGCAGAGATTGGTGGATGAATTTGGTAGGGTGTGCAAAAGAAGAAAATTAAAGGTGAATACAGGAAAGAGTAAGGTTATGAGGATAACAAAAAGATTAGGTGATGAAAGATTGAATATCAGATTGGAGGGAGAGAGTATGGAGGAGGTGAACGTATTCAGATATTTGGGAGTAGACGTGTCAGCGGATGGGTCTATGAAAGATGAGGTGAATCATAGAATTGATGAGGGAAAAAGAGTGAGTGGTGCACTTAGGAGTCTGTGGAGACAAAGAACTTTGTCCTTGGAGGCAAAGAGGGGAATGTATGAGAGTATAGTTTTACCAACGCTCTTATATGGGTGTGAAGCGTGGGTGATGAATGTTGCAGCGAGGAGAAGGCTGGAGGCAGTGGAGATGTCATGTCTGAGGGCAATGTGTGGTGTGAATACCATTCCCAATATTGTCTCCCATATGACATCTCTGAATTCCGAAACACTTGAAGCAATCTCTGAATATATTGCAGAGACCAAACCATCAATGGACACTGATCCACCTTCCGCTCTTTCTCTCTCCTCTGCTCCATCTGCGCAACTCCTTTCTTCACAGCGCACCGTTCCTTCGCTGCTTGAACGTTTTCCACTGCCTCCGCATGTGGACTTTTCTAACCCTTCTAGTCCGTAGGAACCCTTACCTGCGGATTTCAAGTATCTTTATCATTGCCAATCATGGCCTATTTACAGTGGAATATACGCGGCCTCAGGGGTAATCGGGGTGAGCTTCAGATGTTACTCTCCCAGTTTGCCCCTGTTGGTGTTTGCTTACAGGAACCAAAATTACACTCTGCTGTTATTTCTCACATCTCAGGCTATAATTTATTGTATTCTTCAGATCCTTTTCCTGATGGGACCTTTAATGAAAGTGCCCTTCTTCTACGCACTGATATTCCGTACCATCAGCTATTTGTTCATACTTCGCTGCATTACACAGCAGCCCGTATCCACTTACATAGGTGGTATACGCTCTGTTCTTTATATCTCTCTCCTTCTCGGGCATTATCTATTCCGGATTTTGCCTTCCTTGTTTCGTCATTACCGCCACCGATTCTGTTACTTGGTGATTTTAATGCCCACCATTTCCTCTGGGGGGGTCTCACTGTGATTCCCGTGGAATTCAGTTAGAGGCTTTTCTTGCCACCCACCCCCTCCATGTTTTAAATACAGGTACTCACACCCATTTTGATCCTCGGACTCATACTCTCTCTTGCATCGATCTCTCAGTCTGCTCTTCCTCCGCCGCATTAGACTTCACTTGGTCTGTTCTCCCGGACTTACATGACAGTGATCATTTCCCAATCATTCTTACTTCCCCTTCATATTCGCCACCTCTTCGCACCCCACGCTGGCAATTTAATCGGGCAAATTGGAACCTTTACTCACACCTAACTGTTTTTAAAGAGGTTCCTTCTTCGTCCTCCATCGATGAGCTTTTACACCTCTTCTCGTCCTCCGTTTTCACCGCAGCTTCTCATTCTATACCCCAAACTTCGGGCAGGCATTCTCAGAAATGCGTGCCTTGGTGGTCTCCTGCTTGTGCTCGTGCAGTACGTTTGAAACGCGCTGCATGGGGCAGGTACCGGTACAATAGAACCACAGAGCGACTCCTTGATTTTAAACAGAAGCGTGCGATCGCTCGCCGTGTCATCCGTGACGCTAAACGCACTTGCTGGCGAGATTATGTCTCCACCATCACCTCTGCTTCCTCTATGAGTGCAGTCTGGAAAAAAGTACGAAAACTGAGTGGTAAATATTCTCCTGACCCGGCTCCTGTTCTGCGGGTTGCCGGTGTTGATATAGCAAACCCACTAGATGTTGCCAATGAAATTGGCAATCATCTGGTCCGTATTTCTCAGGGACTCCATCTATGCCCCTCATTTCTTTCCTCAAAGTCTGCCAGAGAGTTAGCACCCTTGGACTTTTCTTCTCTCAGAGAAGAACAGTATAATGTGCCTTTTACACTTCAAGAACTGGAGGCAACACTCTCAGCTTGTCGATCATCGGCAGCTGGGCCCGACGACATTCATATTCGTATGCTACAACATTTACATCAGTCAGCCCTTGCAGTCCTATTACGCCTTTACAATCTTATTTGGTCACAAGGAGTTCTTCCACAGCTGTGGAAATCCGCCATTGTTCTCCCTTTCCGCAAACCAGGCACTACGGGACATGAAACCTCCCACTATCGTCCCATTGCTCTTACCAGTGCAGTTTGCAAAGTAATGGAACGCCTAGTAAATAGACGTTTAGTGTGGTATTTAGAGACACACAACAGTCTCTCCACTCGTCAATATGGCTTTCGTAAGGGACGTTCTACCATAGACCCCTTACTACGCTTGGATACGTATGTTCGTAATGCCTTTGCGAATAACCACTCAGTTATTGCCATATTTTTTGACCTTGAGAAGGCATATGACACAACTTGGAGGTATAATATTTTAGCCCAAGCCCACTCCTTAGGCCTTCGAGGCAATCTACCATCCTTCCTTAAGAACTTTTTAACTGACAGGCATTTCCGTGTTCGGGTTAATAATGTGCTCTCCCCGGACTTTATCCAAGCTGAAGGTGTCCCCCAGGGATGTGTTCTGAGCACAACACTTTTTCTCCTTGCTATTAATGATTTGGCCTCTAGTCTTCCATCAAATATTTGGTCATCACTCTATGTTGATGACTTCGCTATTGCCTGTGCAGGCGCTGACTGTCACCTCATTACAGTTTCTCTCCAGCATGCAGTCGACCGTGTTTCCAATTGGGCCACCACACATGGGTTTAAATTTTCCAGCACTAAAACCCACCAAATCACTTTCACTAGACGCTCTGTCATCTCCGATCATCCTTTGTACCTCTATGGCTCCCGTATCCCTGAACGTGATACAGTCAAGTTTCTGGGCCTCCTCTTTGATCGTAGGTTATCCTGGAAACCTCACATTACCTCTCTGAAGGCAACTTGTCACAGCCGGCTGAACCTTCTTAAAACCCTTGCTCATCTTTCATGGGGAGCTGATCGTCGAACCCTCCTTCACCTACATTCCACCCTTATTTTATCGAAACTTGATTATGGTGACCAGATCTATTCAGCGGCATCTCCTGCTACTCTCTCTAGCCTTAACCCCATTCATCACCAAGGATTACGTTTATGCCTTGGTGCTTTTCGCTCTTCCCCTGTCGAGAGCCTCTATGCAGAAGCGAACGTTCCATCCTTATCCGATCGCCGTGATGCCCATTGCCTGCGCTACTATGTACGCTCTCATGATCTCCGCAATCCTTCCATTTATAGAATGGTCACTGATATTAGTAGACATTCTTTATTTGTTCGCCGCCCCTGTTTACTCCGTCCCTTCTCTCTTCGCCTTCATTCGCTCTTGTCTTCTCTTCAACTACCACCTTTCTATGTACATGTAGCATCTCACTTTTCCCTACCCCCCTGGGAAGTTCCAGCTGTTCGAGTCTGTTCTTTCTCCCTCCCTTGCTCGAAAGCCCAACTGTCTACGGTCGCTTCCCGCTCTCTTTTTCTTGACCACTTTCACTCTCATTCTCATGCCATTGCTGTGTACACAGATGGCTCTAAGTCTTCTGACGGCGTAGGATTCGCAGCAGTGTTTCCGGACAGCGTCGTACAAGGGCATTTACTATCTTCGGCTAGTATTTTTACTGCTGAATTATATGCCATCCTTACAGCACTTATCCGTATTGCATCTATGCCTGTGTCATCATTTGTGGTTGTCTCAGACTCCCTTAGTGCTTTACAGGCTATACAAAAATTTGATACACCTCACCCCTTAGTCCTCCGTATCCAACTTTGGCTACGCCGCATCTTTACCAAGCATAAAGATATTGTTTTTTGTTGGGTCCCTGGTCATGTTGACGTACAGGGCAATGAACAGGCAGACACTGCTGCGCGGTCAGCAGTACATGACCTACCAGTTTCTTATAGAGGTATTCCATTTACGGACTATTTTGCTGCAATATCTTCCCACCTTCACACCCGTTGGCAACAACGTTGGTCTACTATGCTCGGCAACAAACTTCAGTCTATTAAACCGAGTATAGGTTACTGGCCGTCTTCTTATCACCAGTGTCGAGGTTGGGAGACTACTCTCTCCCGTCTTCGCATTGGCCATACTCGTCTTACTCATGGATATCTCATGGAGAGGCGTCTTGCTCCTCTCTGTGAGAATTGCCAAGCTCCATTATCAGTCAGCCACATTCTGTTGGACTGCCCACTTTATCAACGAGCACGCAGAATTTACCTCTGTCGTCGTCTTCGCTCCGCTGCTCTCTCTTTACCTTCCCTTCTCGCTGATGGACCCACCTTTCATCCGGACTCTCTCATTGACTTTTTGACAACGACTGACTTACTTCACAAATTCTGATACTTCAGCCCTTTCTACTTCAATCTCTTGCTACCCTCTACCCCCGTTCTATCCCCTGCCCCGCTGTTTTCTGTAACCTGCTGATCATCCCCCCTCCCTTCTGCCATCCAATTCCCTTGCTTCCTTCCCTACCCTGCAGCGCTGTATAGCCCTTGTGGCTTAGCGCTTCTTTTTGATTATAATAATAATAATAATCTTGCTACAAAAAGTGTAGGCCTCTACCCCCGTACTATCCCCTGCCCCGCTGTTTTCTGTAACCTGAATGCTGAATCCTTGTGCCTAAAGCTGACATCTCATCTCCTCCTCTTCAAGGGGGGCTCCTTGGCGTGGTGAAGAGGCTCTTGGTCTGAGGAATTAGACCTATCGGTCTTCTTCCTCAGACCGAACCTAATTACCCCCCAATCTCCCCTCCCCTATCCCATCCTCCCCATCCTCCCCTTTTTCCTTTCCTCCTCCTCCTCCCCACCCCTCCCTTTTGCCCTTCCTCTTTTTGTCCTTTGGGATTTCTCCCACAGGCGCGCTAGTTCCTAGGTAGGGGAAAGGACACCGGGGTCCATCCCATTCCGTTGAGGTTCTTGGCGGTGGCGTAGTTTGCCGTGGAATCTGGATTGCCTGGGGATGTCCCGATCCCTCTCCGGTATCCCGGAGTAGCTTTGGGTGTCTTTCGGGCGACGGGTGTATCTCTGGAAGCCACCTTTCGGATTCCGGGGGTGGTGGCTGAAGGAGGTATGCTTTGTGGCGGATATCCGGCCGCCCTCTCTTTTGTCCACCGAGGTAGCTCGGCAGATGTGAGGTTGCTATCCCAGATTGCTGGTTTACTGGCATGAAGGGTAGGGTATGGCACGGGTTCCATGCTGCATCTGCGCTACTTGCGGTGCTGAGGTCCTCTTGGGCGCGGAGGGAGATTTCTGGCCCTTTCATTCCTCCTAGGAACTATCCCTCCCCGGTCCCCCCTTTTTTTTTCTTTTTTTTATTTTTATTTTCTTTTCTTCTTTCTTTTTTTTTCTTAAAAACAAAAAGAAAGAAGTAACCTAACCATGGCAGCCCTAGTCCATGAACCTGGTACCCCCGGGCCCCTTCTTGATACCGCACCCCGTTCTGACCCCGCCTCGTCTTTGGACCACTCTTCAGACATTCCTCATGCCTCTGTACCTATTGCCGGTGCTGTTTCCTCACCCGCTTCAGGTACTGAGGCCTCGACTGACTCCTTCGATTTATCAGACCTTCGCTCTCCTCTGACTATGCTTCCGGCCTCTCCCTCTACGGTGCGGCAATTTTCAAATCGCCGACCCGTTCCACGTCGGACCAACTCTGGTCCCACGCCTAAACGTCAACGACAATTACCTGCTGATGATACTTCTCCACCTTCACCTTCTCGTTCTTCTCAGAAACGATCGACACGTCCTTCACTACCTTTCCACGCTCAGTTTCAGACTGAACAGTGGACTAAATTCTTCACTTTACGACCAACTTCCTCTACTGCCTATCTTTCTGACCATAGTATTGGCAAGGCACTCCTACGCCATGTTGGTAAAGATATTTCTTTTCATGCTCTTAAGAGCGGTACGCGCATCATTACCGTACAGAATGCTACCCAGGCTCGTGAGCTCTCTCGTCTTTCCCATATAGATACTGTTCCTGTCACCCTTGAAAAACATCATTCCCTCAATTCTTGTAGTGGTACCGTTATTCTGCCCCATACCATAGTTCAACAAAATTTCCAGACATGTGGCACCGACATTCTAGAACAGCTGGAACTCCAAGATCTCCCAATCCTCAAGGTAGACACTTACGTTCTTCCTGCCCGTGGGCGGAGACGATACCCTAGCAATGTGGCTCGTTTAACTTTTGACAGCCGAGAACTCCCATCCTCAGTTTATATAGCAGGACATCGGTTACAAGTTCGAAAGGTGATCCCTACACCACAACAGTGTAGAAATTGCTGGCGATTTGGCCATCCAGCGAAATATTGCAGATCTATCGCCGAATGCCCAGTCTGTGGTGCCGATGACCATTCTAATACGTCTTGCAATCGATCTCCCTCTTGCCTTAACTGTCATGAGGCTCACCCTTCGTACTCTCGCCGTTGTCAGGTCTATTTAAACGAGCGGGAAATCCGTTACCTCAAAGAGACAGAAGGTCTCCCTTATGCCAT
Source organism: Cherax quadricarinatus (assembly GCF_038502225.1). Classification (NCBI taxonomy): domain Eukaryota; kingdom Metazoa; phylum Arthropoda; class Malacostraca; order Decapoda; family Parastacidae; genus Cherax; species Cherax quadricarinatus. The sequence continues at coordinate 19,389 of NW_027196514.1, read as the reverse complement.
GGCAGTTTCTCATCTCCGCCTCCAAGGGAGACTCCCACGTGTTTCTTATTCCCGTGTTTCAAAACGTCCCCCCACTTCTGGTATCCCATCTTCTACACCCACCTCTGTGGTTACCTCTCCCATAATCACTCCTGTATCTAATCCTTTTGCTGTCCTCGGCTCAGACGTCCCTACTTCAACGCCTCAGTCTAATCTCGCTTCTTCGAGTTCTCTCTTACAAGCCTCAGTATCGACGAGACCTCGTACGACACCTCTTCCCAATCGTCCCTCTACTTCTCAAAAGTCAAAAAAAGGTCCGGTAACACCTCCTACCCATCTTCCACCTCCTCATTTTACCCTCCCTGTCTCTGTCCCTAGTTCTTCCCCTCTCACTGGCTCAGTTACAAGTGCAGAGGTTCACCCTCCTCCTCGTAATGTACCTTCCTCCCCTGTTCCCTCCCAAGTTTCTTCCTCTTCTGCCACCTCCCAGGTTCCTGTCTCTTCTGTCCCCTGCCACGCTTCTCCAGTTCCCTCCACCCTTTCGCCCCCCCCTACCTTGGTACAGTCCAATACAGTTCCAATCTTTACTCATCCTCCCCCTACCATTCCCAATATTGTCTCCCATACGACATCTCTGAATTCCGAAACACTTGAAGCAATCTCTGAATATATTGCAGAGACCAAACCATCAATGGACACTGATCCACCTTCCGCTCTTTCTCTCTCCTCTGCTCCATCTGCGCAACTCCTTTCTTCACAGCGCACCGTTCCTTCGCTGCTTGAACATTTTCCACTGCCTCCGCATGTGGACTTTTCTAACCCTTCTAGTCCGTAGGAACCCTTACCTGCGGATTTCAAGTATCTTTATCATTGCCAATCATGGCCTTTTTACAGTGGAATATACGCGGCCTCAGGGGTAATCGGGGTGAGCTTCAGATGTTACTCTCCCAGTTTGCCCCTGTTGGTGTTTGCTTACAGGAACCAAAATTACACTCTGCTGTTATTTCTCACATCTCAGGCTATAATTTATTGTATTCTTCAGATCCTTTTCCTGATGGGACCTTTAATGAAAGTGCCCTTCTTCTCCGCACTGATATTCCGTACCATCAGCTATTTGTTCATACTTCGCTGCATTACACAGCAGCCCGTATCCACTTACATAGGTGGTATACGCTCTGTTCTTTATATCTCTCTCCTTCTCGGGCATTATCTATTCCGGATTTTGCCTTCCTTGTTTCGTCATTACCGCCACCGATTCTGTTACTTGGTGATTTTAATGCCCACCATTTCCTCTGGGGGGGTCTCACTGTGATTCCCGTGGAATTCAGTTAGAGGCTTTTCTTGCCACCCACCCCCTCCATGTTTTAAATACAGGTACTCACACCCATTTTGATCCTCGGACTCATACTCTCTCTTGCATCGATCTCTCAGTTTGCTCTTCCTCCGCCGCATTAGACTTCACTTGGTCTGTTCTCCCGGACTTACATGACAGTGATCATTTCCCAATCATTCTTACTTCCCCTTCATATTCGCCACCTCTTCGCACCCCACGCTGGCAATTTAATCGGGCAAATTGGAACCTTTACTCACACCTGACTGTTTTTAAAGAGGTTCCTTCTTCGTCCTCCATCGATGAGCTTTTACACCTCTTCTCGTCCTCCGTTTTCACCGCAGCTTCTCATTCTATACCCCAAACTTCGGGCAGGCATTCTCAGAAATGCGTGCCTTGGTGGTCTCCTGCTTGTGCTCGTGCAGTACGTTTGAAACGCGCTGCATGGGGCAGGTACCGGTACAATAGAACCACAGAGCGACTCCTTGATTTTAAACAGAAGCGTGCGATCGCTCGCCGTGTCATCCGTGACGCTAAACGCACTTGCTGGCGAGATTATGTCTCCACCATCACCTCTGCTTCCTCTATGAGTGCAGTCTGGAAAAAAGTACGAAAACTGAGTGGTAAATATTCTCCTGACCCGGCTCCTGTTCTGCGGGTTGCCGGTGTTGATATAGCAAACCCACTAGATGTTGCCAATGAAATTGGCAATCATCTGGTCCGTATTTCTCAGGGACTCCATCTATGCCCCTCATTTCTTTCCTCAAAGTCTGCCAGAGAGTTAGCACCCTTGGACTTTTCTTCTCTCAGAGAAGAACAGTATAATGTGCCTTTTACACTTCAAGAACTGGAGGCAACACTCTCAGCTTGTCGATCATCGGCAGCTGGGCCCGACGACATTCATATTCGTATGCTACAACATTTACATCAGTCAGCCCTTGCAGTCCTATTACGCCTTTACAATCTTATTTGGTCACAAGGAGTTCTTCCACAGCTGTGGAAATCCGCCATTGTTCTCCCTTTCCGCAAACCAGGCACTACGGGACATGAAACCTCCCACTATCGTCCCATTGCTCTTACCAGTGCAGTTTGCAAAGTAATGGAACGTCTAGTAAATAGACGTTTAGTGTGGTATTTAGAGACACACAACAGTCTCTCCACTCGTCAATATGGCTTTCGTAAGGGACGTTCTACCATAGACCCCTTACTGCGCTTGGATACGTATGTTCGTAATGCCTTTGCGAATAACCACTCAGTTATTGCCATATTTTTTGACCTTGAGAAGGCATATGACACAACTTGGAGGTATAATATTTTAGCCCAAGCCCACTCCTTAGGCCTTCGAGGCAATCTACCATCCTTCCTTAAGAACTTTTTAACTGACAGGCATTTCCGTGTTCGGGTTAATAATGTGCTCTCCCCGGACTTTATCCAAGCTGAAGGTGTCCCCCAGGGATGTGTTCTGAGCACAACACTTTTTCTCCTTGCTATTAATGATTTGGCCTCTAGTCTTCCATCAAATATTTGGTCATCACTCTATGTTGATGACTTCGCTATTGCCTGTGCAGGCGCTGACTGTCACCTCCTTACAGTTTCTCTCCAGCATGCAGTCGACCGTGTTTCCAATTGGGCCACCACACATGGGTTTAAATTTTCCAGCACTAAAACCCACCAAATCACTTTCACTAGACGCTCTGTCATCTCTGATCATCCTTTGTACCTCTATGGCTCCCGTATCCCTGAACGTGATACAGTCAAGTTTCTGGGCCTCCTCTTTGATCGTAGGTTATCCTGGAAACCTCACATTACCTCTCTGAAGGCAACTTGTCACAGCCGGCTGAACCTTCTTAAAACCCTTGCTCATCTTTCGTGGGGAGCTGATCGTCGAACCCTCCTTCACCTACATTCCACCCTTATTTTATCGAAACTTGATTATGGTGACCAGATCTATTCAGCGGCATCTCCTGCTACTCTCTCTAGCCTTAACCCCATTCATCACCAAGGATTACGTTTATGCCTTGGTGCTTTTCGCTCTTCCCCTGTCGAAAGCCTCTATGCAGAAGCGAACGTTCCATCCTTATCCGATCGCCGTGATGCCCATTGCCTGCGCTACTATGTACGCTCTCATGATCTCCGCAATCCTTCCATTTATAGAATGGTCACTGATATTAGTAGACATTCTTTATTTGTTCGCCGCCCCTGCTTACTCCGTCCCTTCTCTCTTCGCCTTCATTCGCTCTTGTCTTCTCTTCAACTACCACCTTTCTATGTACATGTAGCATCTCACTTTTCCCTACCCCCCTGGGAAGTTCCAGCTGTTCGAGTCTGTTCTTTCTCCCTCCCTTGCTCGAAAGCCCAACTGTCTACGGTCGCTTCCCGCTCTCTTTTTCTTGACCACTTTCACTCTCATTCTCATGCCATTGCTGTGTACACAGATGGCTCTAAGTCTTCTGACGGCGTAGGATTCGCAGCAGTGTTTCCGGACAGCGTCGTACAAGGGCATTTACTATCTTCAGCTAGTATTTTTACTGCTGAATTATATGCCATCCTTACAGCACTTATCCGTATTGCATCTATGCCTGTGTCATCATTTGTGGTTGTCTCAGACTCCCTTAGTGCTTTACAGGCTATACAAAAATTTGATACACCTCACCCCTTAGTCCTCCGTATCCAACTTTGGCTACGCCGCATCTTTACTAAGCATAAAGATATTGTTTTTTGTTGGGTCCCTGGTCATGTTGACGTACAGGGCAATGAACAGGCAGACACTGCTGCGCGGTCAGCAGTACATGACCTACCAGTTTCTTATAGAGGTATTCCATGTACGGACTATTTTGCTGTAATATCTTCCCACCTTCACACCCGTTGGCAACAACGTTGGTCTACTATGCTCGGCAACAAACTTCAGTCTATTAAACCGAGTATAGGTTACTGGCCGTCTTCTTATCACCAGTGTCGAGGTTGGGAGACTACTCTCTCCCGTCTTCGCATTGGCCATACTCGTCTTACTCATGGATATCTCATGGAGAGGCGTCTTGCTCCTCTCTGTGAGAATTGCCAAGCTCCATTATCAGTCAGCCACATTCTGTTGGACTGCCCACTTTATCAACGAGCACGCAGAATTTACCTCTGTCGTCGTCTTCGCCCCGCTGCTCTCTCTTTACCTTCCCTTCTCGCTGATGGACCCACCTTTCATCCGGACTCTCTCATTGACTTTTTGACAACGACTGACTTACTTCACAAATTCTGATACTTTCAGCCCTTTCTACTTGTATCTCTTGCTACCCTCTACCCCCGTACTATCCCCTGCCCCGCTGTTTTCTGTAACCTGCTGATCATCCCCCCTCCCTTCTGCCATCCAATTCCCTTGCTTCCTTCCCTACCCTGCAGCGCTGTATAGCCCTTGTGGCTTAGCGCTTCTTTTTGATTATAATAATAATAATTGTGTACTCACCTAATTGTGGTTGCAGGGGTCGAGACTCAGCTCCTGGCCCCGCCTCTTCACTGATCGCTACTAGGTCCTCTCTCTCTCTCTTCTGAGCTTTGTCATACCTCGTCTTAAAGCTATGTATGGTTCCTGCCTCCACTACCTCACTTGCTAGACTATTCCACTTCCTGACGACTCTGTGACTGAAGAAATACTTCCTAACATCCCTGTGACTCGTCTGAGTCTTCAACTTCCAATTGTGACCCCTTGTTTTTGTGTCCCATCTCTGGAACATTCTGTCTCTGTCCATCTTATCTATTCCACGCAGTATTTTGTATGTCGTTATCATGTCTCCCCTGACCCTCCTGTCCTCCAGTGTCGTCAGTCCGATTTCCCTCAACCTTTCTTCGTAGGACATTCCCCTGAGCTCCGGAACTAGCCTTGTTGCAAACCTTTGTACTTTCTCTAATTTCTTGACGTGCTTGACCAGGTGTGGGTTCCAAACTGGTGCTGCATACTCCAGTATGGGCCTGACGTACACAGTGTACAGTGTCTTGAACGATTCCTTACTAAGGTATCGGAACGCTATTCTCAGGTTTGCCAGGCGCCCATATGCTGCAGCAGTTATCTGGTTGATGTGTGCCTCCGGAGACGTGCTCGGTGTTATGGTCACCCCAAGATCTTTCTCCTTGAGTGAGGTTTGCAGTCTTTGTCCACCTAGCCTATACTCTGTCTGCGGTCTTCTTTGCCCTTCCCCAATCTTCATGACTTTGCATTTGGCAGGGTTGAATTCGAGAAGCCAGTTGCTGGACCACGTGTCCAGCCTGTCCAGGTCTCTTTGTAGTCCTGCCTGATCCTCATCCGATTTAATCCTTCTCATTAACTTCACATCATCTGCGAACAGGGACTCTTGAGAGTCTATCCCTTCCATCATGTCATTCACATATATCAAAAATAGCACTGGTCCTAGGACTGACCCCTGTGGGACCCCGCTCGTCACAGGCGCCCACTGTGATACCTCATCACGTACCATGACTCGTTGTTGCCTCCCTGTCAGGTATTCTCTGATCCATTGCAGTGCCCTTCCTGTTATACGCGCCTGATCCTCCAGCTTCTGCACTAATCTCTTGTGAGGAACTGTGTCGAAGGCCTTCCTGCAGTCCAGGAAAATGCAATCAACCCACCCCTCTCTCTCGTGTCTTACTTCTGTTACCTTGTCATAAAACTCCAGAAGGTTTGTGACACAGGATTTGCCTTCCATGAATCCGTGCTGGTTGTTGTTTATAATCTTGTTTCGTTCCAGGTGCTCCACCACTCTCCTCCTGATAATCTTCTCCATGACTTTGCATACTATACACGTCAGAGACACTGGTCTGTAGTTTAGTGCCTCGTTTCTGTCTCCTTTCTTAAAAATGGGGACTACATTTGCCGTCTTCCATACCTCAGGTAGTTGCTCAGTTTCAAGGGATGTAGCCAATCCTGTCTCTACTGTAAATACTTCCTTAAATCTCATGTTGAGCTCCTCACATACCTCGTGATTGTTTCTTGTGAGTTCCCTACCTTCTTTCCTCGGCCTGATCACCTGGTCTTGGACTGTTACCTTCCTCCTGATGTGGCTGTACAGCAGTTTCGGGTCTGACTTGACTTTCGATGCTATGTTATTTTCATACTGTCGCTGGGCCTCCCTCCTTACCCGTGCATACTTGCTCCTGGCCCTTCAACTAATCTCCTTATTTTCCTGTGTTCTTCGCCTTCTGTACTTTTTTCATTCTCTATTGCACTCAGTTTTTTCCTCCTTACACCATTGGGTAAACCAGGGGCTCGTTCTGGTCTTCCTATTGTTTCTGTTGCCCTTGAGAACAAACCTTTCCTCTGCCTCCTTGCAAGTCCCACCGTTTACAGTCTGGCTTGTCCCATTCAACTCCTGTTACTCTATCCACTTGTAACTGTACTATGTATTTAAGGCACAGAACCACGTAGTCACTAGCTCCTCTGTTGTTTCAGGAAGGTGGCAGCCAACCGGGGTATGCCTTGCAGCGAGCTTCTAACCATCCTCTCTTGTCTACTGAAGTGGCTCGGTGGACATGAGGTCCTCATTCTGAATGCTGATTTACTGGCACAAAGGGTAAAGTAGGGAGCATGTTTCATGCAACATCAGCAATACCTGTCACACCAAAGCAACTCTTGGATGAGAATGGGGATATATGGCCTCTTTGTTTCTCGTTAGGTAAGACACATATGCAACAGTTAGGTATCTTTATTTTGAAATGTTTCATCTACTGTGTAGGCAAAACGTTTTGAAATAAAGATATCTAACTGTTGCATGTGTGTCTTACCTAACAACCTGTTGGTATTTTTATATCATTTTAGTATTCACTGTGTTAGACACTGCAACACAATGGTATCTTGGTACAGAACAGAAAACAATTTGGACAACTTCAACTAGTGAGAATGGCTTGGTTTGAGAGGGACGTGACCTCCCATCGACTACATTCTTACCTCTACTAGTGGCCTACATCTCACCTCCTGGCGGTATATAAGGCTCCATCCTGTCACTTCAACTCCATATTGTTTCAGACTATGGAACAATACTCTTCTCCAGACTGAGGGACTGACCACCTCAAAACTTCAAGGGTGATGGACTGATTACATCATCTTCACGTCTCTTCTGCTTCTATCAACTTTTCTGTACTCGACTGAAGAAGCCTACTGTGTAGGCGAAACGTTTCGAAATAAAGCTACCTAACAACCTGTCGGTATTTTTATACCATTTTAATATTCACTCTTTGTTTCTCCTTTTAGCTGCTGTTATTTACTCTCCCCTCTTACTCTTCTCCTCTTCCCCCCTACCCTTCCCCTCTTTTCCCCCTACCCTTTCTCAGTAGCACTCTTAACCCTTTCAGGGTCCGTCCCGTAGATCAACGGCTTTACGTTGAGTGTCCAAACCATAGATCTACGCCAAAATTCTAGCGCCGTCAAATTTAGCGTGAAAACGCTCATAGGCCTACATGAGAGAGAACGGGTCTGCGTGGTGGGTGTGCGCCATAAACAAAAAATCTAGGCGCCCGCATAGCATTGTGGGAACGCCGGCTCAGTTACCCTTGTTCACCATGCCTCGTCGCAAGTCAGCTCTCACTCCCCGGAAAATTGGGACTCTCCTCTTCCTATCTGATAGTTCTGACACTGATGGAAGTGGAAATGAAGACGAATTCTACGGCTTTGATCAGTTAGTGACCGAAAAGAATGACCAGGATATCGATAATAGTGCAGAAAACCCTGACGATCCTCAACCTTCTACCTCTGGTGTGGGCACTCGTGACTCACGGTCGGTTGTTCCTCATCGCAAGAGAAAACTAATATTTTCGCGTGGCCAGGCCTCTGACTTCAGTAATGATGATGATAGTGACGTGGACTGTGATTTTATTGCGCTCGACGATCAATCGAGTAGTGATAGTGAGGAATCATATTCACCAGTGAAGTGTCGGTATGTTCGCCGCTGCATGCGCTCGGGTAGTGTACCCTATGCTGTGGCCAGGGGACGGAGTACATCCCAGAGTACATCCCGGAGTACATCCCGGAGTACATCCCGTGGCCCAACACCAGTTTTAGGTAGTGATAGTGAGGATGATGTGGCTACACTTGGCATGGATAGACCACAGGCATCAGTGGATGGTGTTAGTGGTGATGGTAGTGGCACCGCCATGCGTGACTCACCAGGCCACGCTGGGACCCACACTGCTGACTCGTCAGTTCAAGGACAAAGCGGAGCACCAGCCACCAGCCCACCACAACCACAACCACCCGCACAACCAGCCTATGATGTCCAGTATCCACCAGCAAACCGTATGTAGGATTGGCAGCAAAATCCCAATTTTGTTCCCAAGCCTCACCACTTTGATGATTCTCAAAGTGGAATTCTACCTACTTGTCCCCTTGGAACCACGGCCAATGAACTGGAATTCTTTGAATTATTCTTTGACCAGCCATTGATGCTTGAAGACAGTAGAACTATGTACAGAAGATGAGGTAATCAGTCCCTCAACCTAGGAGTAGGTGCGAAGAGCACCATAGTCGTGGAGATTCTGAAGCAGAAGAAAGGATCCTGGCGCTTATATAGTAACGTCAGGTGTAGCAGACGAGGGCATATTCACTGGTAGGCGGGATTCCCCAGTGGAAGTAGGTCCTTCCCAAAGAGATGGGTTAGTTGTAGTAGTAGTTGTCGTAGTCGTGAAGGTTATGTACATGTCCTCAGAATTAAGATTCCATGATGTTGCAGTGTCTGACAAGTTGTGTATGAATGGTATATAATACCGACAAGATGAGATTAAGACACATGGATGGCGAAACGTCTACAATAAAGATACCCAGATGTTGCACATGTGTCTTAATCTCATCTTGTCGGTATTATATACCATTCGTACACAACTTGTCAGACACTGCAACATCATGGAATCTTAATTCTGAGGACATGTACATAACCTTCACGACTACGACAACTACTACTACAACTAACCCATCTCTTTGGGAAGGACCTACTTCCACTGGGGAATCCCGCCTACCAGTGAATATGCCCTCGTCTGCTACACCTGACGTTACTATATAAGCGCCAGGATCCTTTCTTCTGCTTCAGAATCTCCACGACTATGGTGCTCTTCGCACCTACTCCTAGGTTGAGGGACTGATTACCTCATCTTCTGTACATAGTTCTACTGTCTTCAAGTTATGTCCTAGAATTTGTATTGATAAAGCCACTGGATGGCGAAACGTCTACAATAAAGATACCCAGATGTTGCACATGTGTCTTAATCTCATCTTGTCGGTATTATATACCATTCGTACACAACTTGTCAGACACTGCAACATCATGGAATCTTAATTCTGAGGACATGTACATAACCTTCACGACTACGACAACTACTACTACAACTAACCCATCTCTTTGGGAAGGACCTACTTCCACTGGGGAATCCCGCCTACCAGTGAATATGCCCTCGTCTGCTACACCTGACGTTACTATATAAGCGCCAGGATCCTTTCTTCTGCTTCAGAATCTCCACGACTATGGTGCTCTTCGCACCTACTCCTAGGTTGAGGGACTGATTACCTCATCTTCTGTACATAGTTCTACTGTCTTCAAGTTATGTCCTAGAATTTGTATTGATAAAGCCACTGGATGGCGAAACGTCTACAATAAAGATACCCAGATGTTGCACATGTGTCTTAATCTCATCTTGTCGGTATTATATACCATTCGTACACAACTTGTCAGACACTGCAACATCATGGAATCTTAATTCTGAGGACATGTACATAACCTTCACGACTACGACAACTACTACTACAACTAACCCATCTCTTTGGGAAGGACCTACTTCCACTGGGGAATCCCGCCTACCAGTGAATATGCCCTCGTCTGCTACACCTGACGTTACTATATAAGCGCCAGGATCCTTTCTTCTGCTTCAGAATCTCCACGACTATGGTGCTCTTCGCACCTACTCCTAGGTTGAGGGACTGATTACCTCATCTTCTGTACATAGTTCTACTGTCTTCAAGTTATGTCCTAGAATTTGTATTGATAAAGCCACTGGATGGCGAAACGTCTACAATAAAGATACCCAGATGTTGCACATGTGTCTTAATCTCATCTGGTACATGAAACTTTTCTTCCATCTCATGGACATTTCAATTCTCAATGCATATAATATGTACCAAATAAAGACTGGCAACAGACCACCGTATGGTGAATTTTGTTTGTCTGTTGTCAGACAACTCATAATGAAGTACCAGGTAACAACACCTGCTATACAACATGGTCCTCGAATTCCTCAGGATATACCCAAGCGTTTGAGGAGAGAAGGTGATCATTTCATAATACAGCTTCCTTCAACTCAGAAGAAATTTGCTCAGAAGAGATGCATTGTCTGTGCACAAACAAAACGACGGCAACAAAGACGCAAAGACACTTGGTTTGTGTGAGGAATGTAAGGTGCCTCTGTGCATGGTGCCTTGTTTCAAGGAGTTCCACAAGCTCCAGCAGTTCTAAAACCATGTCCAGTGATTGTAAATATGTAAATATATGATAGAACATTAGTATTATACAATATTTGTGCATGTTTATTGTAATAAACAACAGTGGTAAACAATAATATGATAACTTTAGTGCGGTTATTGTGTTCAATACAGTGAGTTTATATATATACATTATATACAGTATTGGTCTCTCAGGCCCCAAATCTTAGTAGGAATAGAAAAAAAATTGGAAAAGAAAAGAAAAAATAACTAAAACCACAAAATAATGTAATGCGCGTATGTGGAATTCGTCGATGTTGCCGCCACCACATCATTTTTGACAAACTTCTTGGCACTGTATCTCGGTAAGTACTGATCATATTTTTTTTTTTGTCTTATTACCTTCAAAAAAACATTCTATTTAATTCTGTAAGAAAAATTAATTTTTTTTTTTCAAAATTTCTTGGACACTGGAGCACCACTTCAGATTTTGGCCTTGGACCCTGAAATGGTTAAATTACCCCAGCACACCCAGGAAGTTTTCCATAAACCTGGTACCACCTTTGAGCAACACCTCGTTCCTTAAGTCTGGTGCCAGAGTTCTGGCTGATTATTCAGATACCTCTGATGTTCACTCATCCTTGACCATGATTTTGACTATCCTTCCTTTACTGTGTTGATTTTCAGATCGTCTGCACGTCATAGAACAGAACAGCTTGAGACCTCCATTCAGGTGACCCTGACCTGTAATTGGTGATGCTGACCCTGTTGCTGCTGCTCCTTGATCATATTCTCAGAAACATCCTTCTTGAAAATCTTTTCCCCGCTAATCTTTATTTCAGAATTGCTCCTGAACATTGTTGTAAGCATTCTACACAGGTTTTGCAACTACATGGGGAGCCCAAGACTTGTCATGTTCTTCTAGCACCACTTCAAAATAAGCAAGATAAGCTTGTTTGGCAAAATCTGTAATGTTTTTTCTTTGTTTTTGAATAGAATATTCACCCCAAATGTAGCAAAATACATTGGGATTGTTTAAGCAGGCTCTTTGTGAAGAACTCATGTTTATCTGGAAAATATAGTAAAATAAAGGTTACAATATTGTCACATGGTTGGTGTTGATACAGCTCCTCTTGTTAAATATTAAATTATTTAAAAATAAAATCCTAATCCTTTTTAAAACTATTTGTATATACAAATTGTCACTACATATACACATGTATGGGTAAGTTCCTTGTTAATTGAGGGTTAATATGCAATATCTCACAATCTAGAGCCAATTTGAAAAGCCTACTTCCATTGTCGAATTCAGCAACCTCAAAATACCTTAAATACCTTCAAATAAATTTGACAACAATTTTTTGTTGTTCAGTAGTGTTATCTGTAACTGGTTTCTTCCTTGCATCCACCACTCTTTTCAGTAGGTCCTTTTCAAGGGGGGCTCCTTGGCCTGGTGAAGAGGCTCTCTTGGTCTGAGGAATTAGACCTGTCAGCCTCCTTCCACAGACTGAACCTAATTACCCCTGGAATTATCCCTGGAACGCAGGAGGGAGAGATACATGATTATATACACCTGGAAAATCCTAGAGGGACTAGTACCGAACTTGCACACGAAAATCACTCACTACGAAAGCAAAAGACTTGGCAGACGATGCACCATCCCCCCAATGAAAAGCAGGAGTGTCACTAGCACGTTAAGAGACCATACAATAAGTGTCAGGGGCCCGAGACTGTTCAACTGCCTCCCAGCACACATAAGGGGGATTACCAACAGACCCCTGGCAGTCTTCAAGCTGGCACTGGACAAGCACCTAAAGTCAGTTCCTGATCAGCCGGGCTGTGGCTCGTACGTTGGTTTGCGTGCAGCCAGCAGCAACAGCCTGGTTGATCAGGGGCTGATCCACCAGGAGGCCTGGTCACAGACCGGGCCGCGGGGGCGTTGACCCCCGAAACTCTCTCCAGGTAAACTCCAGGTAAAACCCCCCCAATCCCCCCTTTCCTATCCCATCCTCCTCCTCCTCCCCACCCCTCCCTTTTGCCCTTCCTCTTTTTGGCTTTGGGATTTTTCCCACAATCGCGCTAGTTCCTAGGTAGGGGAAAGGGTACCAAGGTCCATCCCATTCCGTTGAGGTTCTTGGCGGTGGCGTAATTTGCCATGGAATCTGGATCACCTTGGGATGTCCCGGTCCCTCTCCGGTATCCCAGAGGGTGGCTTTGGGTGTCTTTTGGGCGATGGGTGTATCTCTGGAAGCCACCTTTTGGATTCCGAGGGTGGTGGCCGAATGAGGTATGCTTTGTGGTGGATATCCGGCCGCCCTCTCTTTTGTCCACCGAGGTAGCTCGGCAGATGTGAGGTTGCTATCCTGGATTGCTGGTTTACTGGCATGAAGGGTTGGGTATGGCACGGGTTCCATGCTGTATCTGCGCTACTTGCGGTGCTGAGGTTCTCTTGGGCGCGGAGGGAGATTTCCTGCCCTTTCATTCCTCCTGGGAACTATTCCTCCCCGTTCCCCCTTTTTTATTCTTTTTTTATTTTTATTTTCTTTTCTTTTTTTTTCTTAAAAACAAAAAGAAAAGGAATAACCTAACCATGGAGAACCCAGTCCATGAACCTACTACCCCCGGGCCCCTTCTTGATACCGCACCCCATTCTGACCCTGCCTCGTTTTTTTGTCCACTCTTCGAACACTCCTGATGCCCCTGTACCTCTTGCTGGTGCTGTTTCCTCACCCGCTTCAGGTACCAGGGTTTCGACTGACTACTTCGATTTGTCTGACCTCCGTTCTCCTTTGACTATGCTTCTGACCTCTCCCTCTACGGTACGGCAATTTTCAAATCGCCAGCCCGTTTCACGTCGGACCACCTCCGGTCCCACTCCTAAACACCAACAACAATCTCCTGATGATGTTACTGTGTTACCTTCCCATTCTACTCGGAAAAGACCAACATGTCATGCACTCCCTCTCCATGCTCAGTTTCGGACCACACAATGGACTAAATTCTTTACTTTAAGACCGACTTCTTCTTCTGCCTATCTTTCCGACCATAGTATTGGCAAAGCGCTCCTGTGCCATGTTGGCAGAGATATTTCATTTCATGCTCTCAAGAGCAGTACGCGCATTGTCAATGTCCAGAATGCTACCCAAGGTCATGATCTTTCTCTCCTTTCGCATAGTGATACTACTCCTATCACTATTGAAAAACATCTTTCAATTCCTGTAGTGGTACTGTCATTCTGCCCCATACCATAGTCCAACAGAATTTCCAGACATGTGGCAATAACATTCTTGAACAGCTGGAACTCCAGGATCTCCCAATCCTCAAAGTAGACACTTATGTCCTTCCTGCCCGTGGGCAGAGACGATAACCTTGCAATGTGGCTCGATTAGCTTTCAACAGTTGTGAACTCCCGTCCTCTGCTTATGTCGCGGGACATCAGTTACAAGTTTGAAAAGTGATCCCTGAAGGTTACCTGGAGGTTATTCCGGGGATCAACGCCCCCGCGGCCTGGTCCATGACCAGACCTCCCGATGGATCAGGGCCTGATCTACTAGGCTGTTACTGCTGGCTGCACGCAGTCCAGCGTACGAGCCACAGCCCAGCTGATCCGGCACTGACTTTAGGTATCTGTCCAGCTCTCTTGAAGGCAGCCAGGGGTTTATTGACAATTCCCCTAATGCTTGATGGGAGGCTGTTGAATAGTCTTGGGCCCCGGACACTTATAGTGTTTTCCTTTAGTGTACCAATTGTGCCCTACTTTTAATTGGGGGCATTTTGCATCGCCTGCCCAGTCTTTTACTTTCGTAGGGAGTGATTTCTATGTGCAGATTTGGGACCATTCCTTCCAGGATTTTCTAAGTGTAGATTATGATATATCTCTCCCTCCTGCAGTCCAACGAGTACAAGTCAAGTGCTTCCAAGTGTTCTCAGTAGTTAAGGTGCTTGACAGAACTTATACGTGCAGTAAAGGATCTCTGTACACTCTCTAGATCTGCGATTTCACCTGCTTTGAATGGAGATGTTAATGTACAGTATTATTCCAGCCTAGAGAGAACAAGTGATTTGAAAAGGATCATCATTGGCTTGGCATCTCTCGTTTTGAACGTTCTCATTATCCATCCTATCATTTTCTTTGCACGTGCAATCATGGCGCTGTTGTGATCCTTGAAAGTGAGATCCGCAGACATTGCTACTCCCAGGTCCCTTACATTATTTTTCTGCTCTATTGTATGGCCAGAGTCTGTAGTATACTCTGTTCTAGTTATTATCTCTTCCAGTTTTTCATAACGGAGTAGTTGGAATTTGTCCTCATTGAACATTATATTGTTTACCGATGCTCACTGGAAAACTTCGTTTATATCTTCTTGGAGGTTAACCACGTTCTCAGCAGATGACAGCCTCATGCAGATCCTAGTATCATCCGCAAAGGATGATATGGTGCTGTGATGTATATCTCTGTTTATGTCTGATATGAGGATGAGGAATAAGATGGGGGCGAGTACTGTGCCTTGTGGAACAGAGCTCTTCACTATGGCAGCCTCCGATTTAACTCTGTTGACCACTACTCTTTGTGTTCGATTTGTTAGGAAGTTGAAGATCCATCTCCCCACTTTCCCAGTTATTCCTTTAGTATGTATTTTATGGGCTATTACGCCATGATTGCATTTGTCAAATGCTTTTGCAAAATCTGTGTGTATTACATCTGCACTCTGATTTTCTTCCAGTGCATCCAAGGCCATATCATAGTGATCCAGTAGTTGTGAGAGGCAGGAGTGACCTGGTCTGAACCCATGTTTCCCTGGTCACCCAGCGAAATATTGCAGTTCTATAGCCGAATGCCCAGTCTGTGGTGCTCACGACCATTCTGATACGTCTTGCAGTCAACCTCCATCTTGCCTTAATTGTCATGAGGCTCACCCTTCGTACTCTCGCCGTTGCCAGATCTACTTAAATGAGCGTGAAATCCGTTGCCTCAAAGAGGCAGAAGGTCTCCCTTATGCTATGGCAGTTTCTCATCATCGCCTCCAAGGGAGAATACCCTGTGTTTCTTATTCTCGTGTTTCAAAACGTTCCCCCACTTCTGGGGTCCCATCTTCTGCAGCCTTTTCTGTGGTTACCCCTCCCATAGCCACTCTGGTATCTAATCCTTTTGCTGTCCTGGCTCTGACGTCCCTTCTACAACACCTCAGTCTGTTTTCACATCTTTGTGTCCTTCCTCACAAGCCCCGGTATTGACAAGACCTCGTACAACACCTTATACCAATTTCCCCTCTACTTCTCAGAAGTCCAAAAAATCCCCATTGCTCAAATCTTCTTTGCCCCCTCCTTCCCTTCTTCCACCTCTGCATTTTACCTTTCTCCTTTCTTTGGCTCTATTACAAGTGTGGAGGTTCACCCTCCTCCTCATACTATGCCTTCCACCCCCATCCCCTCCCAAATTTCTCCCTCTTTGCCACCTCCCAGGTTTCTGCCTCTTCTGTCCCCTCCCACACTTCTTCTCCAGTCCCCTACACTCTTTCGTCCCCCTCTACTATGGCACAGTCCATTACTGTCCCAATCTTTACTCACCCTCCTCCTTCTACCTCCAATATTGTCTCCCATACATCTTTGAATTCAGAAACACTTGAAGCCATTTCAAAATATATTGCAGAGACTAAACCTTCAATGGACACTGATCCACCTGTTCCTTCTCTTCCCTCTCCTCCATCTCCACAGTTCCATTCTTTGCAACGCTCCATTCTTCACAACTCTCCGTTCCTTCACTGCTTGAATGTCTTCCGATGCCACCGCACGTTGACTTTTCTAACTCCTCTAGTCCGTAGGTGCCCTTCCCTACAGATTCCTGGCATTTTCCTCATTGCCAATCATGGCCAATTTACAATGGAATATCCACGGCCTCAGGGGTAATCAGGGTGAGCTTCATATGTTGCTTTCCAGGTTTTTCCCTGTTGGTGCTTGCTTACAAGAACCAAAATTACACTCAAATTGGGACCTTTACTCGCAACTCACTGCTTTTAGTGAGTTTCCTTCTTCATCCTCCATTGATGAGCTCCTACACTTCTCGATGTCAGTTTTCACCGCAGCTTCTCATTCTATACCCCAAACCTCAGGCAGGCATTCTCAGAAGTGTGTGCCTTGGTGGTCTCCTCTTTGTGCCTGTGCAGTACGTTTGAAATGCACTGCATGGGGCAGGTACTGGCACAATAGAACCGATGAGAGACTTCTTGATTTTAAGCAGAAGCATGTGCTCACTCGCCGTGTCATCTGTGATGCTAAACGCAATTGCTGATGAGATTATGTTTCCACCATCACCTCTGCTTCCTCTATGAGTGCAGTCTGGAAAAAAGTGAGGAAATTGAGTGGTAAATACTTTCCTGACCTGGCTACTGTTCTACGGGTTGCCGGTGTTGATGTAGCAAACCCTCTTGACGTTGCCATTGAAAATGGCATTCATCTGGTCCGTATTTCCCGGGAGCTCCATCTATGCCCCTTGTTTCTTTCCTCAGTCTGCCAGAGAGTTAGTACCCTTGGACTTTTCTTCTCTCAGAGAAGAGCAGTATAATGTGCCTTTTACACTTCAGGAACTGGAGGCAACACTCTCAGCTTGCCGATCATCGGCAGCTGGGCCTGACAACATTCATATTTGGATGTTACAACATTTACATCAGTCAGCCCTTGTAGTCTTCTTACATCTCTTCAATCTTATTTGGTCACAAGGAGTTCTTCCCAGCTGTGGAAATCCGCCATTGTTCTCCCTTTCCGCAAGCCGGGTACTACCGGACATGATGCCTCCCACTATCGTCCCATTGCTCTTACTAGTGCAATTTGCAAAGTGATGGAATGTCTGGTAAATCGATGTTTAATGTGGTATTTAGAGAGACAACAGTCTCTCCACTAGTCAATATGGCTTTCACAAGGGCCGATCTACCATAGACCCCTTACTATGCTTGGATACATACGTTCATAATGCCTTTGCAAATAACCACTCAGTTATTGCCATATTTTTTGACCTTGAGAAGGCATGTGACACAACTTGGAGGTATAATATTTTGGCCCAAGCCCACTCCTTAGGCCTCCAAGGCAATCTACCATCCTTCCTTAAGAACTTTTTAACTTCCCTGGACTTTGTCCAAGCTGAAGGTGTCCATCAGGAATGTGTTCTGAGCACAATACTTTTTCTCCTTGCTATAAATGATTTGGCGTCTGTTCTTCCATCCAGTATTTGCTCATCACTCTATGTTGATGACTTCGCTCTTGCTTGTGCAGGCACTGACTGTCGCCTCCTTACAGTTTCTCTCCAGCATGCGGTCGACCGTGTTTCCAATTGGGCCACCATGCGTGGGTTTAAATTTTCCAGTACGAAAACTCACCAAATTACTTTCACTAGATGCTCTGTCATCTCCGATCATCCTTTGTACCTCTATGGCTCCCGTATCCCTGAACGTGATACAGTCAGGTTTCTAGCTTCTCTATCTGGCGTGGCAGGGATTTCAGGTGGAATCCTGTCGCCTATGATGTATCCTACTGGGGATCTGTATAACCCAATTCCTTCCCTAAACGTCCGTCGTGTAGACAGGAAGTCATCTATATGATTGGCTCCCACCAGGATACCTACATTTCTGACTGTGTCAGTAGTAATTCCCTGGTCTGCCAGCTTCACGTCAAGGTCTTTCAAATGCTTAGCTGCTGCAGCAAGACCTCTCGCTGTAATTGCCCTGGGTAATGTCTCTACCACCAAGGCTGTAATGTCTCTGCGATGTCCACCTGATTTGACTGTGACATCCACCACATCATAAGATTTGGGTGGGACCTGACTTATAGCCCCTCCCAACATCATACTAACTTTCTTTGTGGCCTTCAACTTTAATTTAGCCACCAACTTCTTTGGTTGATCAGGCTCTGATCCACCAGGAGGCCTGGTCACAGACCGGGCCGCGGGGGCGTTGACCCCCGGAACTCTCTCCAGGTAAACTCCAGGTTATCAAGGATACTTGTGCTCCTGGGTCAAAGAATAAATGGGATGTTTTGGACTTGTGCCCACTCACAACCTTTGCCATGACTGTAGGTAGGGCAGCACTTCGGTGATTCTCACTCGGATTAGAGACTTCACTCCCACTAATCATGCTGGCTGCCATTTCAGGCTTGGACTCACTTTCTATCTCTACCTGAGAGATATCCCTACTAGCCTGGGGTTCCCTTAAATTATTTGGACATAGTGCAGTATGGTGCTTACCTTTGCAACAGACTCGACACTCACTGAGCTGGGTGCCACAGTCTCTCGCAAAGTGTTCCCCACAACACTTGAAGCAGAGTCTCAACTCCCTTAGTCTCTGTTGCCTACTGCTCAGTGTTATATACTCCGAGCAACTCGTGCTAGCATGTTCGCCTTCGCAGAACACGCATATTCTGGCATGAGTGCCTCTGAGGCTCTGCTGAGAGGTTCTTACCTTAGACACTTCTTTACCATAGTACACTCCAACGTTAGTCGTACGAGCTTTAGACTGATCTCTCGAGATCTTTGAGTGACTGTCTGGGTTTTTATGTGGCGATGGTGATGACTCTTCTCTCACACCTATAATCAAATGAGAAACGAGATCTCCCAACCCCTCAACAATTTGTTTTATCGTGAACCTATTCGTCC